>NC_077222.1:93590596-93890596 GCF_024763615.1 Phlebotomus papatasi | reverse complement strand
AAAATAAATCACAGTAAATTGCAAACAATGCAATCAGTGCAACTGGACACAACAATCAACATCTTATGTGACAAAATTGGCCATAAATATCGTGCAATTTTCCCTGATCAGCCATTTAAGTGTGGAATTCATGTTTTTTCTCTTGTTTGCCAACATAAAAGAACGCCACTATCATTGAGGTACTAAATGTGCAACCTACTCACTATGGGCTGAATAAATGTGAATCAATTAAGTGACGAGACAGTGCAAAATGCCATGATACACTCAAAATTGCTCCCACTGGACGATTTATCAAAAAAAAAGGAGGCATTAAGGTGAAAACACACAATAAGAGTGTGAAGGTGTTTTTAATGGTAGCCACTTAGGCTGCTCCCTTTGGGTACCCATCGCAGCATGATCGAATTGTAAATTTTCAGTAATGATCATTTATGAGACGCCAGTTACTCTCCACAAATGCAACCAGCAATTAATTTGAGCGGCTTACGAACAAATTTTCAAAGGTAAGAAAACATTTGCACAGCCAGTCTCGTCATTAACCATCAAATCAATTTCACTTTAATTTAATTACACATTATATTGCGCATTTGCCTCCAATATCGACCGCTCTCTGGTGTGGTATAATTAAATAATGTTTTCAGATACCGACCAGCCATTTTTGCTCTATTGATGCCTAATCATTGTGTTTATCTCAAATTGTATTAAAAGCCTATGTTCTTCTAATTGTGCTGGGAAATGATCAACTTGGAGATCACTTGTTGGACAATTACACTGAAATTGCCCTCTCCCAACGTTCGTTTTATGTGGTCACAGCGATTTTGTACTCATGTTAACACAATATACAGGGTGTGTTATTTTTTTGAAATACTTCTACAACTCATAAAAAACAACTTATTCAACTTTTAGAAATTGAAAGTTAAAAAAGAGCTCTTTGATACTAAATTAAGGACAGCTAACATTCAAAAGGATCTGTAATTCAAGTTAAAGTATCTACCATGTCACTTTGCAAATGCATCGAAAAATTTGGCTTAAGCAATCTTCAGACTAGAGACTAGAGGTTTAACCCAGTTCAAGGACGGTCTCAAAATCGTAAATTGCAATCATTTTTATTGTTTTTTTCAGAATTTAATACGTCATTTGTCCTTAACCCATTCAGTCAATGTACCAGAAATACATGAGATAGAATGTTCATATTTTGGGATTAGTTTCCTACAGGTTAATAGATTTTTTGAAAAGAAAAAATTTTTATCCCTTAAGGGGGAGCGGGGAGCCGCCCTCAAACACGCGTCTTAACGGTCACTGAATTTAAATTCTGTTCAATAATTCACTACAAACTCTATTGATTTAGATAGAGTAACTATCCAAGAAAACACATTGGCAACCAGAATTAAAATCAGGAAAGAGGATGAAGGTCAATTTTAACAAATTCGACGGGATGTCGCATTTTCCGTCCGCCATTTTGAGCAAAATTTTTGCATGACTTCACGTGAAGCGGGAAAAGAACAACAAAATGTATTTCCATCTCTGTCGGACTATTTTTCCCAAGTAATTGAAGAACTAAAGTAACTAAAAATCCATTCCCGACAGAAACTCGAATATCAATTGCCCTGGAATAAATCATCTACAATCAATCAATTTGCGTATGATGTATAATACCATGGTAAGGAATGGGTTAATGATCCGATCCTATTAAATTTTTCCAAAATATCTTGATTGTTGAAAAATTAGAGAAGTTAAGTCATATGGCTAAGTCTTAGGTCTTAAGCCCGTTTTACTGAAAATCTATTAAATGTACTAAATCCTCTTGGTTCGGATATTCACTAGGGGGAAGTGGGGAACCTTTGAAATTTGGATTTTTCACCTATTTTTAAATAAAATTGAGCCTTATAATGATATAATTTATCTTCTAAATCTGTATGTGCAGCTAAATTATATCACGGTAAGGCTCAGTTTTATTTAAAAATAGGTTAAAAATACCAATTTTAAAGGTGCCCCACTTCCCCCTAAATAATTTTAAAATTATTCAAAATGCCGGTCATCTAATGTGTAGCTATTAGTGTATGGTTTGTTGTAGTTTTACTTGAAATCTTGACCCTTTTGTTTAAAAGATCCATATAAAAAAAATACGAATCATCTATTAAGGTCTGACTTAAAGTTCAAAAATAATAATGAAGAGAACATTTTCCCTTTCTTATTCATCGTGTTCTTACTTTCCAAAAAAATGAATATTTCAAAATCGGAAAGAACGCCTTGTTTCTTTTATGGAAATATTTTGGATTTAGATTCAGTCCCACTTTTTATATAAAGGGTTAACACGTATGGTCACCATGAATGACACTGTAAGTGACAGATCGGCTTTCTGGAGCCGATCAATCACTGTGATCGGCTGTTCGGCAGCCATATTTTTCTGATTCAAGGGTGCACTATTACTTTGTTAACCCAAGGAACGATATTTATGTTTCTAACTGAAAATAATCGCCATATTGAATTTTTCACTGTCAAAATTAAGCCAAAATTAAAAAATGAGGAAGGAGACATCCAATCTCCGAAACGTCGTAAGAGGTGGAAATAGAGAAGTTTAAAAAAGGTCTATACCGTGTTTCTTTGACTATAAAAAAATTAAGCCATTTCAAAACAGAATTTCAATCTAAACCAATTTGGAGAAATTTAGATTTATTTGAAAGGTCTTGAAACTTTTGACCCAATTGCTAACTGGTAGGTAATGGTTCGCTAAAGTATTGGAAAATAAACATTTATAATAAATTCAATATAAATTTATTCAATTTTGGAATGGTTATACAGGTGTTGGATCCATGGTTTAGCGATATGGCTTAACTTCACAGATTTCTTATCAATCGAGTTTTTTGAGACACTTTTGATTAAGGATTAGATATTAAGGATACGCCGTCCGTTATGTTTGGAAAAACGATTAAGCTTGTTTTATTTAGAATTTCAAGACATTCGGTACATGGGCTAAACCTGTAGTCTAACACTGCCTTTATAACTTAAAAGTAGTATTTGCATAAGTAAATGCACGCTTGTTATCATGGGTTCCCGCTCAAAATTCCGAACGTTGAAATTTCGAAAGCGTCAAAAAATGATTCGAAATTTCGAAAACCAAAATCTCTAATGATCAAAATCCGATATGGGTGACCTCGACACTTCAGCCGAAATCAGTTTATTACTAGAAACGTCAATAAAAATTTATCTTATTATGAAGGAATTAACATTCATAAGTTATACATTCATTGCGTACTGTCTGAGATCCCATTATACAAGTCTTTTCACTTCAATTTAAGAAATTATTAGATACTCTGCTGAGGCACGCGTGCTTTCGAAATCAGAAGAGATTATAGACTGTGAGATTCTAGAGAAAGATTAACCCCAGGGAGTGGTGGACTTTTAGAACGTCCGGGATTTTTACCATTCGGGATTTCGACCATTCAGGGTTTTGACCCATTAGGGACTTTGGCTTTTGGGATTTTTGCACATTTAGGATTTTGGCGCAGTCAGAATTTTGACCACACAAAATTTTGAACCATTCGAGATTTTGGATTTTGGCCCATTCAGGATTTTGACCGCTTAGAATTTTGACCTCAGATGTTTTGGCTTTTCGGAACTTCGATTCTTTCAAGATTTTGATAACTCGGAATTTCAAACCATTCGAGATTTTGGCTTTATGGTATACTTTGGCTCATTCAGGATTTTGACCGTTCGGGATTTCGGTTCATTAAGGATATTGTCTTTTCGGAATATTGACCTATTTAGGATTTTGGCGTATTCAGGATTTTGAATTTTTGGCCCCTTAGGGATGTTGGCTTTTCAGAACTTTGACCCATTCAAGATTTTGACCACTCGGAATTTCGAACCATTCGAGATTTTGGCTTTTTGGTATACTGCTTATTCAGGATTTTGACCGATCGATATTTCGGCACAGTAACGATTTTGGCTTTTCGAAATTTTGGCTTATTAGGATTTTGGTTTTAGGGTTTTTGCGAATTCAGGATTTTGATCACACAAAATTTTGAATCATTCGGTATTTTGGTATTTTGGCCACTCGGAATTTTGGCGCCTTAAAGATCTTGGTTTTCTGTATTTTGGTCCGTTCAGGATTTTGACCACTCGGATTTTCGAACCAATCGGGATTTTGGCTGGTATACTTTGGCTTATTTAGGATAGTAACCCTTCCGGATTTCGACACATTAGGGATCTTTGATTTTCGGAATTTTAGTCCATTAAGTATTTTGACTTTTCGGGATTTTGGTTTTCGGAAATTTTGACTCATTCAGGATTTTGTCCCGTTAGAACTTTTGCCTTTCGGAACTTGGCCTATTTGGGCGGCTTACGGGATTTTTAATTTTTTTTTCTCATTCAAATTTTTGGTGTTTGGGATTTTAGCTTTGAAGATTTTAGATGTCACTGTTCGGGATATTCAGACTGGATTATTGTGAATAGTTTTCATATTTTTAGTAAAAAATCAGTCATCCTTTTAAATATGCGACACATTGGCTCACAAGACTCTTCATATATGGAATATTTCACCCAAAAATTTCTGTACTTGGGGTTGGTTTGAAAACATGGTCACAATGTCATCATCATCCCACCCACGAGTCTCCCAAGTTGTGTGATGCAATAAATTTTGTAAAATTCTCTCCGCAGCATGTTTTATGTGTCGTCATGAAGGTTTATGCAACAAGTGCATTTTGACTGGGTTGGAGTGGTAAAAAAATTGATTAATTGTCCCATTTGGCGCAATCATTATCATTTTAATTCACATGACAGTGTTTTTTGCCAGTGTCATTAATCAGTGCAGCAAGGCACAACAAGCAATTGGGCCCAAAAAAGGGGAAATGTTTCTTGGCCCAATGACTTGCTATGCATAAACATGCTTGAGATTCCTATCAACAACATCAATTTGCCTCCTATATCATCCATTTTTGGACTACAAAACACTATTTGAACCAATTTTCCAAGATAAAATTTGCTTACACGATCATCAGCTTGGGAGAAAACCTTGAAAATTGCTGCAATTGATTCAGATCTTTTTGGGTTTTGTGGGAACATGGTATGGGAACTTTGTTCTTAGAATGTTGTGAGATTTTTTTTTGCTATGTATTTTTTCTGATTCACAATTTTACCAATAAAATTTCTGTAGATTTGAGGAAATGAAGAAAAAAAACCTTCAGCAATGTTAAAAGGCTCCAAAGCAGTAGCTATTCAGTATTTGTTGAATTTATGTGGTTTTATCGACCACTTGAATCAAAATGTAATAATTTATTCGTAAAGCGCGATAGGAATTTTTCACTATAGAACAAATATCAATAAATAAAGTAGTTGAGAATTGCTAGAAATAAATATCCGAGAGAGAGAGGAAGAGATCTGAGGAAAAAAAGGTCCGAATTAAAATACTGCCGGATAGTCCGATTGGGAGATTATGGGTAATATCTAAAGTCTTTTGTGGTCGAGGCGCAATCGCTTTGGTATAAAGATCCATCCTAAAGGCGAAAAGGAATAGATGTGAGAGTCAAGTGTGATCTCAGAGTCAATATTTTATGTGTCGTATTAATAATAGAGAAATCCTTTTGTGGGATGAACAAGAGATTGTGACACGATGTGTTTTTTAATATTTTTCTAATGACTCTATATAATAAAATTTATTGATGACCACCCAAAGACGATGGATCATTTTCACGTGAGATGATTCATGGTTTATTGTTTGGGAGAGGATGGAGTTGTCTCTGATTTGTAATATTGATATCCCAGGGTATTTACACATCATTTGAGACATTGACTGAAGCCTACCCACGACGAATAGTCATATGCTATTAATATGACAATCTGATAATTACATAGCTCTTTGAGCTACTGTGTACCATCAATTCCCCTGTCAACTCTGTAATAGCTTCTGGAATCAGTTAAGACAAAATCATATGGGAAGGAGGGTGTTTCCCATATAAAAAGGAACAAGTGTACCCAACCTACCCAATGATAAATTGAATCCCATGTACTTCAAACCACCTGAAGACTCTGGTGTTCAACTTTCAATTGTAATTAAAGGCATAAATTCTTGTCGGCGACATGATAAAATTCAAGTTGCATTTATCGTGCAAATTCCGACATTGATCTGTTGAATGTTGCACTCACATTTCACATATTATGACTCTCCATGTCTCATACTATGTATGCTTTTCTAACAGAAACATGCTTTAAATGAATTGATATTAAATTAAAAGCTTTTCATGTTATCTATCTCTTCCAAGCTCAAGAGTGCTGAGACTCTAAATTGAAGGTGAAAAAGAGATTAAGCACAAAAAAAAGAAACATATCACCTTTCAATCTCGGTCTCTAAATTAGAGTTCAGTCTTGTGTTTTTGCTGTAGATTTTGATGCTCTTTCATTTTTACAAACAATGTTTTTATAAAAAATTAACAAAACATGAAATAATTGCAGATTAATGACGATTTTTTAAACTTGATGAATATCTTTTAAACTTAAATTAAAATCTGAAAATATGGATATTTAATTTTTTATACAAACTCCAAGAATAACCTAAGGGATCTCTCTTCAACATATCTTTATAGGAAATTTATCGCTCAGGCACTGTGTTAAAAACTACTTTCAATTATTTAAAAGAGAAATATGCTTTTCTAATTACTTTCTAAAAGTTGTCAAGATAATTTATTAACATTTTTATTTCCACTTTAGCAATAATCGCAATAATATTTCACTATTTTTAGGACATTTATGGTTTATGATTTCTGTTTTATTTACATACTAACCGAAGTTCATTTTACTGAACATTTTTCCCAAATTATTGTTCAATTTGCTGTAGGGGAAAGCGCGCTACCTTCGGACGACTCAAGTTTCGGACAATTCATTTTTTTCTATGTTCCTTATGGATTTCACCCATAACTTTTCTTTTTTTTTTTGAGGCATTGGACTTGCTATTAAAATATTATTTTTTAATAGGCCAAATTCATTTATAACACATTGAAAAAAATGATTTGTGCGAAACATAAATCGTCCGAAGGTAGCGCTTTCTCCTAGTTAAAATTCCAGGGCAAATACTGGAAACCGTAGGGGGAAGTTGGGCGCCTTTGAATTCAGGCAGCTTTAAATTTAGGCTCCTTTTCCCTATTTTTAATTTTTCTTTTGATTTTTCGTGTTAAAAATAAAATTAGCACTAAGTAAAAATTGTACGCTATTGGTATATTCATACGGGATATTTAATCCTTTACAATTTGAGGCAAAACAATTTTTCTCTAACGGAAAATGTGATTTTTGCATTTTTTGAAAAGTTAATTTTTTACCAAGGCAAAGGCCTTCGCTAGTTTAGAAGTTGGTTGCAGCAAATTGAGCAGTAAGTTTCTTAAAATTCTGAGAAAATATTGATATTTAAATATTTAACAATGGATTTTCTGTAAATAAAAGTGTGAAATATTTTTGGAAAAGGAAAATTGAGAAGCTAAAATTGCATAAAACTGCTCAAAAATAAGGTGCTTATGCCTAAGTATGTCTTCCTTTGATTATTGCAAAATGCTTTTCAATATCATCCTTTATGTTTCCTGTAGGGTGGAATCACCACTTTACGCCAGTGCCCCACTTCTCGCCATTTATATTGAAATCGCTATTTTTCGCGATTTATGAAATAAGTGAGCCGCAAAGTTATACTTGTATTTTTACTGCTGCTACGTATAGAGTCAAAAAATTGTAATTATTCATTTTAAATTTACGATTTTGAGTAATATTTTAAGCAAGTGCATCGATTCCAATATTTCTTACCCAATATTCTAAAAGTTTCATCAAATTTTCATGAAGCAAAACGTACCTTTTTGGATAAATAATTTGTCTATTGAATATTTAATTACTTTTGTGGAGTAGTTAAAATTTGTATTTAGTTAATTAATATTTCACTTGGCATTATATTTATATAAAAATGAGGCATGGCGAAAAGTGGTTATATTTTGGAATGATTTTACCACTTGTCGCCATCTCTTTACAATAGGTGACGCCAACTTCATTTCGTTTACTTTATGTAATAGTCCAATAGTTTGATTTCTCAAATAAAAGCGAAGAAAAATCATTTAAAGTGAGTCATAATAGGGTGATCATGAGGGAAAGGAAATGCTAACAATGCTTCTTTTTATAACATTGCCTAAAATAATCGAGTTTGAACATTTCCAAGTGCGTGGCGAAAAGTGGTTACAGAACTGGCGATAACCGGTAAAAAGTGGCGACGAAGTGGTTGTTTTTGCATTGTTAATAAAAAATAGTTTTTAAGTAGTCCAGGGTTAAATTGGAGGACTATTGTTTTCACGAATCTGCAACTAATACATTTAAGTAATTTTGTGCCAAATTTGAGTTGTCTTGTAAAATGAAACACAAAAAATCTCTTTATTTTTGCTCTGCCGAAACTTGTATGATTATCTCACAGCTCTTAATCCTTTAAGGACGGACGAGTAAAAAATCGGCAGTTAAAAAGAAACTTTTTTTTGGTGCTTAAAGAGTTAAAATTCTAATTTATTCAGAAATAAATCTTATAGACGAATAGAACCAATAGTATAATACTGATTTAAAGGAATCTTCCATGCTTTTTCTGATACCAAATTGAATACTTGCAATACAGCTACCACAATATCCAAGTAAAATTTAAAAATCGAGGAATTTTTGTGTGAATTTTTGGAAGTATTTCAGGCTTTGCACACACTCTGGCTTCAACATTTCATATTTTCCCTTATTCTTTTAATGAATCTGACTTAATTTCTTTTAGGAATTGTGTGACATAAGACTAGTTATTAAAATATATCGCTATTAGATCAGATTTACTAACGAAATATATAAAATATATAAACTGTTAATGCCAGAGTATGTGCGAAGTCTGAACGCCTTCCCCTATCTATTGATGTTGAAATGGAAGCTCTTTTTTTAATGGAACTGGATCTCATCGTGATGTGATAAAGTTTCACACACCAAATCTATAGATAATTACATTGTGATGAGACTCAGTTCTATTTCAAAATAGGACAAAAAGTCTTATATGTATCAAAGATATCCTAATTCAAAGTTACCCCAACTTCCTATGGCGTGATAAATCTAATCTTAATTTAAAACTTAAAATATTGTATCGTTCGAAAAAGCTCTTATTTGAAGAATTTATTAATAATAAAAAAGAGAGGTGACAGGATTTTTACAATTTAATTTTAAATTCAATTGAGCCAACTGAGCATTATAAGATTTCTAAAATTCACTTGGAAATTCTCACAGCCAGGACACATTTTGCTAGAAATTTGCTCAATTTAAAATAATGCCGCGAGATTTTTGATTATGAATGACTCTGGAAAATGTGTGATAGTACTTAAAATGTCTTATAAGTCACTTATCTGCTATGCAACATAATCCCCAAAGCCAGGATTAAGGGTTGTAAGGAAGGGGTCTCATGAAGAGAGTCTCAAACTGCGATTTCTTGACAACAATTTCCTTCGAATGGCTTTGGAGAAACTTAGCAAATTACTCCCGATACTGAAGTTTCACTCGCGTACAAGTTTATCACCAATCACTGTACTTATTTTATTTTTAGGCCACAAATAATATTGATTATAAGTACATAAATTTAATAAGAACAATTTGGCTCATAAAGCTACTTGTTTAACTGCAATAAAATTGAAATTAATGAGCAATTTTAACATTTTAATTTGTTGAATTCGAATTTAATTGAGCAACCACATTTCTGCTAATTTACCATGTTTAAACGTGTTTTTGTGAACCAAGTATAACTTTATAACAATAAATAAGAGAAAATCTATCAATTCAAATGATTTTTAATGCAAAATAAAGCATAGGAACAATTTATCTGTAAATTAAATTGAATTTACAAATTGAAAAAAATCTAGTGTGATAGCACAGTAAACTTTGCGAAATGTTCGAACTCTCGATTTAATTGGACTATTTAATCATTCAGGGGAAGACTTTCACGCTTCGCATTTACTCTGGGGTGGAATAATAACATTTCGATACTATCGAATTTACAGTATCAATAAATCTGTATCTATCAGATTTAATGAATAACTACTTTTTACACATTATTAAACCATTTATAGTTCCATTCTTAAAGGAATGTGACTATTGCTAAATATTTATAAAGGTGGCCTGATACTGCATCGCGGAATCGAAATCCTGCAGTACCGTTAATACTTCTGGCGAATTCAATTGAATATACTGAATATGAAATATGAATCATCATGTCACCCCTGGCATCGAACACATCATATTTCCCGCATTCCTTTATTAAAACTAACAAATTTATGGCAATTATAATATTTAGTCCTAGGTCACAGATTTCCTGAAAAATTAGGTCAAGTTCATTAAAGAAATATTAGAAAAATATGAAGTATTCGAAGCTAGAGTGTGTGCGAAGCCTGAAGGAGTGCCCCTACTGTTTACCAGTTCACAACCGATTCGAACCAATCTATTAAACCATTTGAATAACTTAAAATTCCACACAAATTAGCTTAGAAGTTGTATAATTTTCGTATAAAAATTACTTACTGGTTCATTACCGGTTAATGATCTATTTTTCTCCGTGGAATTCGAGCAGTAAAAATTATTAAAGCTAACAACAAGCAAATTTTTAATATAATTTGTTATTGAAAGTTATCTCACGTTCTATTTTAAGTACTTACTATTAGAATGCATTTAGTCATACCATCAACATTGTGATTCAAAGCTTTCTGAAAATTCCATAAAACATTTAGTACCATTTATAAAGACATGTATTTTCTTCGTCCTTCCCTCTTGCCTCCAATAAATCCTTTCATTAATCTTTTGAAAAACAAACACTAATAAAATTCTCTGAAAGAGAGTTATGTGCTCTATAAATGAGTGATGTCGGGTGTTATCTCTTGAACGGGATTCTGTTTTAAAAGGCCCGTGAAATGACAATTGTTTTACAAGTGCACTCAATGAACTTCTCAATTGCATAACCCATCCATTGGTGATTTCCATCCACAAAAGGCACTCCGGAGTCACCTTAAGGCTTTTTGCCTTATGTGGGCACTTTTCTTTCTCACACAGAGAATGCAACCGCTATAACACATGTTTAATCTTCTATAATATAGGCATTCTCATTTTATTTCGATTATGGATAATAAATTTATTTTCATGTCATTGTCCTGGAGAATTAATTTAGCATTCTGTTCAAATGTCTTGCGTCTCGCAAAAGTGCCATTGTTGAGTGAATTGTGTGCAGAAAAATTTCTTCTTTTTTTATATCTTTTTGAATATATAAAAAAAATCTGTTACCATTTCCAAACGTTATTTATTTGTGGGACTGAGAAAATGTATTGCGGCGACAAATTGGTGTATTATTGTGTGAAAGGAGTGCGCGAAAAAAAGCCAAAAGAGCTCTGGAAGATTGCTCTTTGGTGGTTTGGTGATTTATGGTGGTTGAGCAGGGACAAGAAATCAAGCCAACAATAATATAAACATGCAAAATAAACATGCATTCGAGGAAGACAATGTGACCAATGGCTGAGACACGCAAAAGATCACTTTAGATTGATGGTAATGGTTAATTTTAACAAATGCTCAAGAATATCAATTTTCATCTTAAACTTTTGCCTGTTGTCCCAAGGGCATTCCTCCTGAGCTATTCCCAAAGCCCAGAGAAATGCATTACAATGGCTATGGGAGTTTTTGAACAATTGAACAATTGATTAATTAATTTTAGAACCTTCTCTTTGATAAGAATTCATCGTGAGTGGCTATTTGCAGACCTTGCAGTGCGTTTTATTGGATAAACCCATTGGAAAGGAAAATGTGATATTGAAAGTATAAATTATCCCTCTGGTTTTGCTGGACAACGCCAGAGCAACGCAGGAAGAGGAGATAGGAGGTTGGTGAAAAAAGGGAGAGAAGAAATTTTCGCGATAAGGTGACTCTGTAAAGGAAGAGACACACTGTAGGTTTTCAATGCCCCAGACCTCCTCATATTATTTATGTATCGCATTCCGTCGCCGGCAAATTGTATAGAGAGTGAATGGCATTTTGCATTTAATAATAAATTGATTTTTCTTTTATCTTCCGCAATACACTGAGATAGCCACCCGTGAATAGGAAAGATGCATCACAATAATATTACCTACTAATGCATATTTCTGTGATTTCTACATATGTGATTAATCGCGATAATTAGTTCATACCGCATTGATCTTCTGCGGAATTCTGCACTAAAGATTTTCGATGAAACTTTTCAGTCTATGTTTGTGTTCTGTTTTCAGAAGTATTGTTCAATTCGAAATAATTGTGCTTTACAAAAGATTTAAATGATGGATGTAACAGGGAGATAACATTCTTCCAATTTTCAAAACCAAAAGCAAATTTGTCACAAAAAGAATCAGCACCTTTGACAAATTAGGAAGAAATTTACCTGTTACATCTAGAATATTTATTGTCAGTTCTTCTAAAATTTAAAGTTTAACTGGCTTTTAGAACTTAGTTCTTTCAATTTAGAATATTTTACACGTTATTTAACTTTGAGAATCAGGTAGGGGGAAGTGCGGCACCTTTGAAATTGAGGTTTTTCGCATATGTTTAAATGAAATTGAGCCATATCACAATGTAATTTTGCTTCTCAATATGTTTGTGTAGCTAAATTATTATCACAATAAAGCTGAATTTTATTTAAAAATAGATGAGAAATCTCAATTTCACAGGTGCCTTATTCTCAAAAATGCCCCACTTTTCCTACAAGGAATTGTATCAAACAAGGTTATTTGGACAGTAGAAATGAAAGCACGCCTTTGCTCAACTTTTTATCTCCAACATATCGTTGACAAACTAACTCGCAAGTATAATAGGACGACATATGTAAGTTTTAGTTACAAAATACAAAATTCTTTTTCATGTCAAGGGTTTATATATTGCTAAAAAGAAATTATAAAAGTATCTTGAAATTGGCAAAATTTACGAAATTAAAAGCTTTAAAACAAGAATTTTTGTAGCCTATCTGGTGTGCTGTTATATGAGATTTTTGTTTATAAATTCGTACAAAATATTTAAAATCGATATAGAAAAGCGAAAGCTTAAGAATCTTTAGCGAATTTTTATTTATTTCGTCATTTTTTCGACTAAAAGTTTAAGAAATAATAATTGAGAACAATTGCCAGCGCACTCGGGAGATAAAAGTGCCCTGATTCAGAAGAAAGCGTTATGAGTGTCAGTATGAATTTCTGGAAATTTGCTCGCTTTGATTAAGTATCAAAATAAGTACTGCAAATATTGAAAATAATAAAGATAGGGGAAGATTTTGAAGCTTAGGATGACGGAAGTTTCGTGCAACTTGATTTTTACATAATGTTCTTTAAAGAATTTGGTCCATAATTCTTTTCAGGACATGTAAGGCATATGACTACTTAGTAAAATGTTTATTGCCATGGACAGGACAACATTTTATTACAGCAAAATTCAGGAAATTCATATTCATCAAGGTTCCATTAGACGGTCTTCATACTAAGAGTTCAATTCAGTTTCTAGGTAACAAAATACTAATAGAAACCATTTTAATTGGTTTTTCATAATCCAATAGAACGTGTGCTTCTAATCCTAAATCAAAATTTTACAAAAAATCTTACTGATAACAATTAGGCAAGTTAAGCCATGTGGCTGAGCCATAGATCTAAAGCATGTGGTTGAGTGATACAAACACTTTCGTCCTCTCAAAACCTTTATTTTATTTAAAAGTTGAGACTTCTAAATTAAAAGACTATGAAGAAGTTCATGATTCATCCTTTGAGTACAAATAGACTCAGTCTGATTCTCAAAAATATTTATCCTATAAAATTCGACTCAGAACGCGTTTAGATTGATTGTATCAAAGAACAATTTGTAAAGGATGAGTTAAAGAACTTTTTTTAAAGAACAAAGCATAATATCTCTTCATTTTCCTGCATTTTTCTAGATTTTCTTAATAAATTCTTGAACATCCTTCAATTTCATGTAGTTCATGTTGTAAGGACGGGTTTCCTTATTCTCATTGATATCTAAGATTGTAGGGTCCTAAGAGATGTCATTTATTTAGAAACTTTAGCATAAGCTATTATATTTTGAACATTTTGTTAAAAATTTGATATTAAAGGTACCCTTATTTTGATGCTATGATTTTAAGGAAAATTTATTTCTTTTTTAAAGGAGTATATTTTTGTGACGAAGGAATTTGTCATACATAATTCTTTTCGTAGAATTAAAGGATATTTATCGAATTATGAAAATACTGATAAGTTAATTGGAAAATTAACAGATAGAAATAGTATTTGTTTATGGAAAATATTCTTTGAGTCCTCTCCTCACTAAGAAAAAAACTGTAGAGTTGAAACAACTCTACCGCCGAGTTGAATTAACTTAAAGACTATCGATGTAACTCTCACTCTTTTTCGTTACGTACATTTTAGTAAATAAAATTAAAAAACAACACTACGTGCGAGTTGAATTAACTCGAAGTAAAATCAACTCTAAAATATAGTTAATCGAAAATCACAACGAAAAAGAATTAATTTAACATCGATTCGAGTAAGTTTTACTTGTTTATTTTTCTGAGTCTAGAATTCGTTTTTTGGTACTAACCGTTTTTTGAGAAAGAAAACAAGATTCATTAAAAAATATACTTATTTCATAAGCAGTTTCACCTTATAAGCTCTCAGAATCTTGACGCGATTGATTATAAAAAGTTTTCATTTTATTGCACTGCCATTCTCAATTGATTTTTAGAAAGCGATTAGTTTGAACATGAGCTACTAGACCGAGTAGTCAGAGGTGTAATCTAAAAAGTCATCCCCGCCCTGTCTAAAAATATATATTTAAAGCTTAAGTCATGGGTGATTTTAAGCCGGATTTCATTAAGATCGGTTAAGCTGTTTTCGAGAAGTAAAATGTCAAAACTGTGTAAGAGTTGAACCAGCTCCCATACATTTGTGGCTTTTTTGGAGGTATTTTAAAGTTCGATTTATTAAAGGTTTTTAACGAAGATATATCAAAACCAAAATAACATTAGTTATTTTTTTATATATTTTATTTATTCTAAAGATTAATTTATCTTCTGTAATTGAGCCAGTAAGTTAACAGTTAAATGTTATCCTCAGTGAATTCACTTTTCCTTGAAAATTTCATTACTTCACATGAAAATTTCACACCATTTAGATGCTTTGTGCATGAATGCAAAATACCACCAAGATGTTACCTGTGCTGTTTCTTGCGTAGAAGAATCCCAACGTTGGTGCACAGCATAAACTCAATTAGTGCCCTACATCAGAATTTAATCGTTAAGGTGTGTAATGAATGCATGTTGGCTGTCGAGGAGGAAGCAAAAAAGACTCCGATCAGTAGAAATTCTCCAGGTTAAGTTCATTTTGCTGAAGCATTCTTCACTTTTTCTCCAAATTAACCAAAAACTCCCATCAATTTGAGAGGATTTCCATGCTAGAGCATACCAAAGTGTTCAATTGATTAGTGGGTGGGTTTTTTGAGGGGTGAAAATTCTTAAAATCTCATTAACAGTTTTGTTTAGAATATTTCTCTGAGTGCTTTTTGTTGATGTGTATCACCTTAAATTGCTCCAAGATGTGCCTTAAGTGAGATGAAGAATGCCTCTATCTCATCACATTTCTCGATTCTCGCAATATGATCCTAATCAGTGTTGGTATTTGAAATGTTCTCGTTTTAGAGCAGAATCACATTGACAGTAAAATGCTCACCGTCACCGTCAAAACCCTCACCGTAATTCGTTGATTTACGCATTTTCATTGCAATTCTTACGCAAATTTTCCATTACGATATTACCTTGTCTCATACTCGGTGGCACTAGGTGGAAATAGTATAAGAAAATTGAATAAATAAAGCGAAAATGCGATAAACGGTAAGCAAAAAAAAAACTGTAGGATTTTTTTGCTACAGTTTTTCGTACAGTTTTTTTGCTCACCGTTTATCGCATTTTCGTTTTATTTCTTCAATTTTCTTATATTATTTCCACCTAGTGCCACCGAGTATGAGATAATGTAACACGGTAATTGAGAATTTGTGTAAAAATTACAATGAAAATGCGTAAATCAACGAAATACGGTGAGGGTTTTGACGGTGACGGTGAGCATTTTACTGTCAATGTGATTCTGCCCTTAGGATGATATATTAAATCGAATACATGCCGGAATAGTCCGAGATAATGGAAACTGATAAACAAGAAGTGAAAAAATATGTTTGAAATGTTAAATCGATTTGCTGGCAAGTGCTAGTTCTTGTTTTGAAGACTTTTCCTGGGAAAAAGAAAAAGAGGCGGGAATTGAGTGCAATAAGTGCACTTTGCCAATATCTCTTAAATTAATTTATTTTATTTGAATTTCTCTGCATCGTAATTTTTTTTGTGGTGGACCAGCAAGAGAGACGTCGAGGAAGTTGATGAGAAAGAGGCGTGCATAGGAATTAATCAGTGAGACTTGAATGGTATTTAATTGATCGTTGTGATTAATCGCATGTAAATCTAGTTTATTATGCGAAAAATCAATCAAAGACATGCATGAAAATTTTTTAATGTGTCTTTTTTGCTTGATTGAAATAGAATATTTTACACAAAGGGTATTAATGGCTACCCACATAGCATATTTTTTCTCGTACCCATGTAGCAAAAAGGGAAAAAGGATATTTAGAGAAGAGAAATTCTTCTGTTTTGTAACTCTATCGATCAAAGTTTTTAAAGAGCTAAATAGGTTTTACGTTATAATAACGTGATACTTACCAAATACTTACCGAATACTTACCATAACAAAAGTATTGCATTTTTCGACACATGATCACTTTGCAAAAAAGTATTATTTCAAATATCGCATAAAATGGATTTAAAGAAAAAGTACATATTTGTCTAAAAACTCCACAATTTTAGTTTTACGTATTTTTTTAAAATTTGAAATGAGATTATTGCATAATTATTTAAACCGAAATACATAATGTCAAGACATTGCCCGTTAGAGTATTAAGAATTCATCGTCATCATTATCATTATTTTCAACAGCTTATCCCTATTGGGATTGCAGGCTTAGGTAATTTAGGTTAGTAGCCCACGCCTACCGATCCTCCGCCACCTTAGGAAGATGTTCGGGTTAGATCTCAAGGCGCTCCAAGAGACAAGATCCTTTGAATTTGGTTTAGCCACCTTGTCCTAGGTCTGCTTTGAGGTCGACGCCTCCTCACAATGGCTTGTATAGCTTTTCTGGGGAATCTCTTTCATTCATGTACTGGACCTTGCGCTGAACATGTCCAGCCCATATTTTATCGAAGTTGTGATCCCTGAACACAAAGAAGCAACTTCTCGACTCTTAGCTCCTCACGAATGGCTACGTTCCTCACTCGGTCTCGATGAGTTTCATAACGGCCTGGAGATACTCCATCTCGGCAGCTTGTACTCGCGATCTTATACGTTCAGTAATTACCCAAATTTCATGACCATAGGTGAGAAAAAATTTTGAAAATTGATTTATCAGACTTTTGAAAAAATCAGTTCTAAGACAACAATATTATTTTTTAAGTAGTGTATCTTGTTTTTGAAATAGACATTAAATCTCGCATTTATTGTATTAGCAAACCCCTTAGAAATTTTCTCAAGAGCTTCTTTCTCATATAAGAGATTCCGCATTGTGCAAGAAGCTTTTTTGTGCTTTGATTCTTCAAGTGAATATCTCTTGTTTTTGTCCGCTCTCACACTCCCCATCGGAATGACACTTTATCATTCGTCATCGAGATAGAATGACATTCAAGTTAGTGTATCTCCTCAATAGCAACTCAAGATCGTGGATGGAGAAAGATCGCAAGAGACAAGTTCTTCTGTGACTTGGTAGTTCATATTTCTGTCAATTTAATGCAAAACATCACTGTTAAAGAACCTTCTAGCCACATTTGTTCTCATGTTTGTTTCACTTAATCACATTCAGTCTAAGAAGTTGTTTGCACTTGGAAAGATCAACTTCAATGTAAGCAGCATTAAAGTGGCGAAGAAATCGTCTGTAAGAGTCTCAAACAGGAGTGATTCACTCTTAAAATGTTGCTGGGTAAAATTAATAACGAGAAGATCATAAATTATTAAGGAATAAATGGGGGTGGTATGTCAGGATTACAAAGAACCATAATCAGTCCTTAGCATCCTTCTCAGTTGCGATTGTCTTCCAAGATCATTTGTATTAATTTAAGAAGTTGCGGGGAGACTAAACATTTTCCACCATCAGATTATGACATTTCAGCTAATTTATGTCACATTCAGTTGAACTGGTTGTTTATTCTGTTGTTCCTCCACTTCTTGTGCTGGGTCATATTCTACTGCAAATACCCTGGGTTGGAAGATGAAGGGCTTGTAGATGCGATCGAGAGTGAGAAGACAGAGTATTGTACCAAGAATAATGCAGACAAATATTTTCTCCATACAACCTTCGCCAGTGTTTCAATTTTTTCGCATTTGTTCTTCGCAAATTGACGTTTGAACTCCCAAGTGTCGTAATTCTAAAATTCTCCTATAGAGAATTCTTTAATAGATATAGTGAACGCAAATTAAAACATTATTGGTTTACAAAACCAGAAAACCATTATTCGAGACACATGTGTCGGCCAAAATTTTGTTGACAATTCTATGTTCGTGAAACCATATGGAAAAAATGATAGAAAAAATATCTTTTTAAAAATGTTATATTTGCAAATGAGTTCCTAGTAATCCATATATGTTATTTATGTATTTCAAAAATTTTAATTAATTTTGTATCATATCAAAAACAATTGTTTTCCCAAAGATGACCATTTTTCATCGGCCAAAAGACCAAAAGTTTCTTGACACATTTGTAAAAGTAACTCAGAATGGTCAAATACGTACAGCTAATTGCTTTTAATCCTATTATATTTTGAAATTATATCATTTGAGGTCGTCGCAATCTTTCTTTGTTCTCGAAGTCTAGTGGAATCTGGTATCGAAGGTAGAAAATTTCAAATTTTCTCAGATAGTAGGGCTGCTATTCTGTATATAACAGGATTTGAGTCCTGTTCTGCTCTCGTGACTGAGTGAATTGCTCCCAATGTGTAGAGGCCTTTATTGTGTGTGCTTAAAAATATACAATAGGTTTCTTTGCGGGATAGTCTAGTTTCTCTATGGGATATTGTTTCCTTTTTTCCACCTTTAATGACCGCAGACTCATCTTAGAATAGACAAAACTTTAAGGCTCACGCAAGGCCTGCAAGGAGCACCGGCAACGCGACTCAGCCAAGTCACCTCCGACTCACAGTTGTGAGTTCGAGTCCCGCCCCGTGCAAAGATCTGAATGTTTAGAAAAAGACATTTTCACTGTGATATAACGTAATAAAAATGCACCGCCTCTGCCCAAAAAACTCCGGGAATATGGAAGAAGCATTCACATCACGGGAAGGCGCTCCTGGGCGGTCTACAATGGACTTCGCAGATTCTTCCAACACGGGATCAACAATAATATAATATAATATGATTACAATGTAACAAAATATTCCGATACGATTAATAATAATAACCTCCGATGGCCTGCCCTCCTGCTAGGCTCTTGCCTAGCAAGGTGCCAGGAGACGGAGACTCATAGAAAGCCCGTTCCTCGGTATACCAAGGGAGCTACTATTGTCGTAGAGACAAATGATACTGATGCATCTAGAGTTTCTTTAAAACTTAGGGCATCAGTCACCAGAATATACTGTGCCCCGGAATGGTTCTAAAAACAGTCACATCACCGGTTTTGTATTGCGGCCACGGCAATGTTGGCAGGACTTTCCGGTTACTTGTGGCCCAGTGACATTTGAAATAAATTGGTAGCGAGGGGGCACGGCTGTGTCGCTCATTGTTGTGTCTTTAGTGAAACACATCGTCTATTACCCAATTCTCCCTGGCTACATTTTTCAGCTAAGATAAGCTGGGTATACCCTTTATCCTTGTCCTCCTGGGGCTCGGAGCGTCAAAAATAGTTTAGACTACATTCCCATCTGTTTCTACTGAGTCGTATCTCGGCTTAAGCTATAAGTCTGTCTAGGGATTATTTTATCTACACTGAGAGAAATTCGAAAAAGTTAACATAACATTCCGAAAATGTTTATTTTACCCTGCAGTATTGATCCGAAATCGGTGTAAATATTACACTTTTTAGGTGTATTATGGGTTAAAGTTACCTTTTTCCATGTTAATTTTACCCTTAAAAAGGTGTAAAATTAACATTAAAAATGTTGATATATTTTTACACCTAAAAAAGTGTTAAAGTTATGAGGAAAAAATGTTAATCGCACTTCCGTTTTTTTCTTAGTGTATGATTTCTAACCATGCATCGTAATCTCATTACGTTATTTTAAATTAAGCTAGTGGTTCTTACTTTGATATCAGAGTCCGCATACGACATGTGTTTATACAAGTGACAGTACCATTTGAGAAACAAAAAACATAAGAGATCGCAAAAGAGCTTCTTGGTCTATTGATAGTTGCTGAAGAGCTTCTGGTATTGGAAGTCACCAATGGTGTTTTGTTCAATTTTCTACACAAGCAAGAAAGAGATTATGAGATGAAACTTGGGGTCTGAGGCAGCTTTAGGAAAATAGTGTGTTCGGTCTTAAGATTCAGTAGAATGCCCAGTGTGTGAGCAAAAGAGATGGGATGCGATTGGATGATATGCGATCGGAAATAAATTATGTAAAATGCTTCAATAGATCGAATGAGGTTGAACTCTATGTTTCCTCGTTGTATGATACTGCTGAAACAAAACACAGTAATTGATCTAAAATAGGCAAAGGGGTATAATGTCAGATCCATATCCCATAGCCACGATCCCATTGGCGTGGTACATGGAGATCACTAACGAAATTCTCTCAATCTTGATATGCGTTGATAGCCTCTCAGTTGGAGATATTGATATAATCCAGAGAATATCGACACATTACATTATTTTGATGAGGAGAAAATTCAGTACTAACCATTTGGAGATTGGGGCACTTAGCATAATGATCATCGTCTTCTAGACGTGATCTTGCAGTAGAAATTGTTCGCCTTTATTTTAATTAATATGCATTTTTAATCTCGACTATTTTCCCAGCACATTCTCAATCAATGTCAATTGTCGGATGACGAGGTACATGGAGGTTGTGATGTTGAGTGCAAAAGAATTTTTCACTCATCAATTATTAGCTGGAAGATTGTTGCAATGTGAATTCTATCATCTTCACATGCGTTCGCAAATAGCTGAGGAGAAACAATCATCATCACATGTTGATCATTTCTTGTATATGTTGGGCTTCTTCTTGGTGATCTTGGCGGATGGCTCACGGAAGAGGTGGATGGACAAAACGTTGGTGCACAGAAGGAGACAAAAATGCGCCAAGAAAACAACAACATACCGAAGATCTTATTGAATTACAAAAGAGACAGCGCGATCGATGCCAAAACGATCAACCAGATAAGGATGAACGTAACGATCGACGTGCCTTATCAAAAATTCAACTCACAGATACCCCTTAGTAAAAGCGGACCGTGAGAATTCTTTCAACTTTTATCAGTTTGAGGGACTTTTTCTTGCACTTGCTCTGGATTTTCTTGCCCTCAAACCCCTTTCGCACTCACTAAACAACTTCTCGCTCCTCAACATCTCTTAACTTTACAATTACTGCCAACATTCCCATAAATTTCTCTTCTCCATTGCTCCTCACTCCTTTTTTTCAACGTGCCTTCCGATGCTCCACAATTGTACTCTGGCGACATTACAGGACTTTTCGCAGCATTTGAGAAGCATTCTTACCAAGGGGTGACTCACACGAAAAAATTCGTGGCAATTCTGTAAGAAATGTTTGACGAAACCCAAACCAAGAAACCTTGAGAATGTTAATAGGGGTTTCAAACTGAAGATTTATCCCAGTTCCTGAAGGTTTAAAAATCGTCAATAATAAGCAATAATAATGATTTTTTAAGGCTTAGTTATTCATTCATCCTTAATATCCAGTTGTAAGTCTTTAGTCAAAATGTTTTCAAAAATCTTGCTTGATAAGAAAAGAAGTTTAGCCATATTGTTAAACCTGAGATCTGAAGCCCATATTGGTGACAGTCCAGAAATTCTTATAAGGCTTCGTAAAACTATAAAAAAAATTTAACAAATTTTGGTTAAATTCCAGAAACACTAAAAAAAGTGCAGTGAAATTTTTGAAATCTGAGATAACTCGAAAAAGTCTTCATGAAACTCGAAAAATTCGAAAAAAGTTTAGTATAATAACCTCAAAAAGTTTTAAAAAAGTTTCGTGAAAATTAACAGCCGAAGACATGGCTTAACAAAACTACAGAAATAAAAAAAGAGCTTATGCTAAATTCAAGAAAATTTGAGAAGGGCTAAGCAAAATTAAGGAAACCATTAGAAATGTTTCGTGAAACTCAAAATTTGAAGAAAAGCTTGTGTTGAACTAAAGAAACTCTAAGAAGGGCATTGTGAAGCACAAGAAATCAAAAAGAATTTGCATAAGATTTAATGAAACTTTATAAAGATTGAGAATTTTTTTGTGAATCACGATAAAATTCGGAAATATTTCGCGAAATCTAAGAAAACTTGGTAAATAAAGTCTTTTATGTGAGAAACCCTCAAAAAGTTTTGCGAAGTCCAGAAGATCAAGAAAACCACCAAGGGGTTATTCATAAGCAATTAGATTATCTCGAGTTCCTGGTTCCCCGAAATAAATTATGGGTTCCCTGAGTTCCCCGTAAGTTTCCTGAAAAATATATTGGTTCCCTGAAAAATGTATGGGGATTCTCCGGGTTCTCTGTGAGTTCCTTGCAAAGTTCTTTGAAAAACATATGGATTCCCCGTGGGTTCCCTGAAAAATATATAGAGTCCTGTGAGTTTCCTGCCTGTATTGGTTCCCCACGAGTTCCATGATTCCCTGCGCGTTCCCCGGGATCCCCGTGAGTTCCCCGGGTTCCCTAGACAAATTGACTCGAATTCCCAAAATGAATTTCCCTTTGGAAAAATGCACGTAAAACAAAAAAAAAAAGATTTTTTAAAGGCTTTTAATAAGTTCATTGAATATAGAAAGAAAATGAGAACAATTTCACGAAATCCGATGAAATTCATAAATATTTTCTAATTGAGAAAACTTAGCAGTTTTTATCAAATGTGAAAAACTTTCGAAAAATTTTGAAAAAACCAAGAAATCAAGAATAGATACATTAAACTAATTAAAAACCTAATTAAAAAGGTTTAAAAAAAAACAAAAAACTCAGAAAAACTTGAGAACAGTTTCAGGAAACCTAATAAAGTTCCTAAATATGTTAGGCAATCTAAAAAAAACCTTAGGAAACACTTTATTAAATCTGAGAAACCTTCAAGAAGTTTTACGAAACCCAAGAGATCAAGAAATGGCGCGAGAAACTAACAAGAATTTTTTAAAAAGTGTTTAGGAAATTCATAGAATTGAGAAAAACTTGAAAACAGTTTCACGAAAACTGAACAAACTTGAGAAATATTTCATAAAATGCCTGAAATCTTTTAAAAGTTTCGCGAAAACCAATCTAAGAAACATGAAACCCTTGTCAATGACATATTTGATTGACTTACCCCTTGATTCTTACCCATAGAACACGGCTGATCATCTTCTGTGATCTTCACGAATCACTGATCGATGATTGAATTGTTTTCTTCTCTATACCATCTCGAAGAGAAACTTCAATTTTTTCCAAGAAACTCTCTGGGAAGCCAACAATTCAATTTGATTTCATCAACTAAAAAGTATAAATGTTTCATAAATTTATTCTCAGCACATTTCTCTTTTTCTTTTAAATTAATATTTACATTAAATGTATAAAAATATATAATAATAAAAAACTTCTCGTGTAACTTAGATGATCTACAAAAAAAAAACAGAAAGAGGCTGAAATTGTCGTACAAAAGAGCTTAAAACAATCGTATAAAAACTTAGTGTCGTATTTCTCTTAAAATAAGATATCATCTTTTTTTTCTTGCACTTAAATCATAAAGGTAACAGTGAATAACAGAAGCACTATAAATTACCTCAAAAATGAGTCGATAGAGCGATAGAGAGGATTAGTTACAGAGATCATTGGAGTTAGCAAATGGCGTGAGTTTCTCAATGGGCATTCATTTGTATATTGTGAATTACAGGAAAAAAAAGAACAAGATATTCATGGAATGATTGAGAATTCAGGGAATTTTCGCCCAAGACATTCTTCACCTTCAATGTGGATTTTTCTTAGTGAGAAATATCTCGCAGGAATTTAGCAAATTTGTTGCTATTTAGGTCTCTGTGACTTATTCAATGAAGGATTTTTTTTCTAAAATCTTTCAACTTCTTTGCGCCACTGGAAGATACCTTTAGTTTGAGGCCAAAGAAAATATGCACACACACACCATGAGATTTTTCAGAGACAAACCACATTAATGCATAATTTTCCCAAGGGGTTGATGAGAAACTTTTAATTGGAACTTAAAGAAAATATAAGACTTTAAAAATTGAAATTTATAAAAGAAAAACAATTTTAAGAACCCAAGATTATCAATTTAGTTTAACAAAAAAATCCAATATTTATGGGTGCGGCACAGCTTTTAGATAAGGACAATTTCATGAAATCAAAGTTCGCATTCCTTTCTTTCTCACATGCCTTGCATAATGACTATCTCATTTTTTCGGACTCTAAATTCGATTGAGCTAAATTTAATTTAGTGTGATGTTCAAAAGAAGAAGAAGAAGAGTGCGAAAGAATCACATCAAGTTAGGTATGCAAAATTCGTGAGAAAGAAAGGGATTTGAATTTGGACTTCATGAAATTTTCCTGATCTAAAAGGTGTGCAGGAGCCATTATTTTTAAATTAAATAACCATTTAAACTTGAAAAAATAAAAACAAAAATTGCAATGGGTATTTTTTTTAAATATTCTAGAATTGAGAAAAATAAATTACCGTCATTTTTTAAATGAATTATTTTGTATTTGATATAAAATGGTATATTGATAATTTCTTTTCCAGTGTTTCTCTTTATTCGTCTTTCTCATAATAGAAATCACAATTACAATTTTGGATTTTAAATTTAATTCAAAATAGATTAAAATTGACAAATTTATTAAAATATTTCTTTTTTTTGTAAAATCAACAGGATCAGCGATTCGATCTTGAATGTTTTACAAAACAAATTATAGAAACTGTCATAGCAGCATACTTCAAATTTTTCCAAAAAAAAAATTGATACTATCATTTGTTTTCATTTTGTCATCTTAAAATTAGTTTGAACTAAATTGAATTTGTTACGACGTTCTAGAGAAGAAGAAGAAGAGTTTAAAATAGTGAGATAGACAAATGCAAAAAGTTTGAGTAAAAAAAAAAGAGATGTAAATTTCGACTCCATGAAAATTTCCTGAACTAAAAGGTGTACCGAAGCCATCAAGTTGACTCCTGATGACCAAAAATCGTTCGATTTTAACCTTATACTATTGTGTCACCGGTAACTTAAAAACAAATTTTTCCCTACTGTCATCTAAAGTTACTTTAGATCCAAAAAGTCAGAAAAGATGATATTTTTTCAACCCCAATTTTTGATCTACTGGTCCTTAAAGGTTTAAACAGTTTCACATCCGAATTTCTCTGTAATTCGGTTGACATTTCGGTCTTACATTCTCGAATTTGAGGGAGTTTACTGAATGTGGAATATTTTGGCTCAAAAATTGTGAAAAAATATGTAAAGCATTTTTTACGTTTCGTTCCTTTTAGTAGTTACATTTAGTTCCATAAAATATTTCAGTTCCATTTTGTATTCTGATTAGCTAAAGCGTGAAATCTGTGAAAGCTTTAGCCAATCAGAGAATGCGGTGAGATTGAAATATCTTATTGGATTAAATATTTTATTACACGTCAATAGTTCTCAATGTTTTCTAAAGGCCTCTAGACATTGAAAGTAATTTTCTTCAAAATCGTTTTTTTTTTAGGGAAAGTTCATGTAGTTCTGTAGGTGGAAACGTCAAAATTCTCTCAAAAATGCTGTTTACGAAGAAAATTGTTGCTTTAAAAATGGTAAGAAATTATCATGAAAAAGGAAAACTTTTAAGGCTTCCACTCCACACATTGGTTTTTTGACTGAAATCGTCTGCACTGCTGTAGATGTAAACGTCAAAATTCTGTCAAAAATGCTGTTTTTGAGGAAAATTTCTGCCTTGAAGATGGTCAGAAATTATCATGAAAAGGGAAAACTTTTAAGGCTTCCATTCCACACATTGGGAGTAATTTTCGTCAACAATTGTTTTTTTTTTGCATAAATTCGTATGCAGTGCTGTAGGGCGAAACGTCAAAATTCTGTCAAAAATGCTGTTTTTGAAGAAAATTGCTGCCTTAAAGATGGTAAGAAATTATCATGAAAAAGGAAAACTTTTAAGGCTTCCTCCACACATTGGGAGCAATTTTCGTCAACAATTGCTTTTTTAAAGGAAATCGTCTGCACGGCTGTAGGGGGAAACGTCAAAATTCTGTCAAAGCTACAGCATAACAGACGATATCCTTAAAAAAGGCATTTTTTGATGAAAATTCTTCTCAGTGTGTAGGGGCCTCTAAGCGACTTATTTCCTCTACACACTTGAAAAATATATGTCCATATTGAAGCAAATTCCCTGCGCTTGTGTAGGAGAAACTCCTCAATATGGACATAAATTTCTTTAGTGTGTAGAGGCCATTACTTCAAAATGTTCTATTTTGACGTAAATTTCTCTTCATGTGGTAGAGGGCTAAAGATACGTTTTTGGAACTTTTGATTTTCGAGCTAAACTTCCATTTTAATTGCTCATCAGCCCCCGGAATTTTCTGTCAATTCTCATGCATTCAGCTATCAGTGGCTTTAGATCATCTCCGATGGTGTTAGGATGGCAAAAAGACGAGTGGCTATTTGGTGTGCATACAATAAATCTCGGCTCGAGTTTGTGCGCAATTGAATTTTCTTATTAACGGTCGGTGACGTGTGTCAGCAAATACTTCTTAGGCATAGCATCCAAGAGCCATGTGTGGGTCTTTAGAGACAATGCTACATTTGAGAGAAGAACTTCATGGACAAATATGTCAAGTGATATTTTCCCAAGAGCCGTCGTGTAGTCGTGAATAGTCCAAGAGACTAATTGTATTCTAATAACTCTGTAATGAGCGCTTAATTGGGCGATTGACAGGGGATGACGCAAGAAAGGGGCTATAAATATGGCAATGATTTGTGCGCTAGAGAAACTCAAAATGCAGGCTTGTTTCATTAAATAAAATGGCACAATTGACAAATTAATTTAAAATTGAATTATGCGATTGCAGAAGGTGAAGGCAGGAATACGCACAAGTGTAACGAATTGAGGCTCAAGACAAAGCCATCTTGGAGCCTGGCATCGTGCAGGTCATGCTGGAAGAAAATGGATTTGTGTTTTGTCTAATATTGCAATTACCAGGCGTCATACAAAGTTCCTATATTAGGACTTGTTGTGCTTAATAGCTATTAATTTATTAAGTCTAAAAAAAGATATGCACAGATCGCTATGGACGAATTTAAATATTTCATCTTTAGTGCGAGATGCTAATTGCAAACTCAACGTTTTTAATTTCAATTCCTACAATCTTATTTACATGTTTTCATTTTCTCTTAAATATTATGAGACATCTAATTAAATTAATCGTATATGAAGAAGTGTGTAATAGTTTCTGCAATTACCTTACATTTTATGCATGTCCAATAATCCTATAAAATATTACAATTACTTGTGAGATAGACTACGATTTCGAAGGCCGGAAAGTTTTTATTTTTACTTCAATTTATTTCAATGCATTTGCAGATATGAAATAGAGATAGATGGACGATAGAAGTTTTAGTACGTGTGTTCAAATTGTTTTAGATGAGACACCATAGTATTTATTTATTTAAATTAGTTGAAAGAGAAATATGTATGGAAGAATTTAAGAGACATATAAAGTTAATTTAGAATCAAATTCCAAACAGACAATTGTGACTTAATCCTTGAAAAATTTTCTTATCCATTAAAATGCCATTTATTGTGCGATATTATTGGAACCGATATGTTGTCAATATGGATGACATTTTCAATTTTGCTATTCTCTTTTACTGTCTTCTGGCTATGACTCTTAAATTGGGTTAGAGCAGAAGGAGAAGTAGAAGAAGATAGTCTTAATGTGTGCTACAGGAGGAATTCAATCTATATCTGGCACTGTGAATTTATGTCTGAACTTTAGTTTTTCGTATTTCGAAATCAGGTTTCAAGGGTCAAAGTACCATTTTTGGCCACTTCTTCAATTACGGCCTATGACTTCATGCTTATTAATTTCTTTGCAGTAATTATGTGCTTTAAAGGTGGCCATATCAGATATCTCGATCCCCTCAATCGAAAGACGTTAACTAAATTCAGCCACTGTAAGATTGAACCCCTCAATCCCTTACAAACTACACAAAAAATTTCATTCGAAGTTTAGAGTGGAACTCAGGGATATGATCCCACTTTCCACTTAGTTAGCAATTTTGCTTTAGTATGACACAATGAGAATTTAAACCACATTATTTCACAAGATACACAATAATTAATAAATACGGGGTGGTAGGGGTATGGCCTATGTACAGGGAAATTGGTTCGTCACGTTAGGTAGATATCTAGGGCGGAATGTTCTGAGAAGCCTGAATGGATCCAGTCATCACCGAAGGGATCCAGATGCCCAAGTGGACTGAGGCAGGGCTCGGATAGTTGCAGGGATTCACTGTCTGATTCCAGGAAAAGACCTAGCTCGAGACTTTCGGTTGGGGTGCAATTGAAGGGCTTCATACTCTGACCAAGTGGACTGAGGCAGGGTTCGGACAGTTGCAAACTCTCACCGTCTGACTCAAGGATAAGTCCCAGATCGGCCGGACTGTCATCCATAGGTGGTGTGAGACAGGGACTGAGATCCTTTTTGAGCCTCTGCTGTTCCTTGGCACACTGACTCGATCGCTGGGTGACTTTGACACGATCCACTTCCATATCCTCAGGCTTGCAGTTATTGTTAACACTTAGGCTATTGTTATTGACTAAGAGGCTACTATCACTGGATACAGTTCGCGACAGACATTCGCTCAGCGTTCGGATGTACTTCATGGCTAGGCGTAAGGTGGTGATTTTCGTGAGTTTCTCATTGGAAGCTGAGGAGCAGGATGGTTGGATAGTACCGCACATTGAGATAGGGACACATTGCCTCAAACTCTCAAATGCACTATTAATCTCTCGCATTCGAGTTCGTTCTCTCGCATTAGCTGTTTTCCGACGATACTTGCTCAATGGGGCAGCCTTGGATTTTGGCTTCTCCCGGACACCCCTCAGCTCCGGCGACGAATTCCCCGAACTGTTTTGTGCTGCGGAATGTCGTGAATCCCGTTTCTGGCGCTGTCGCAGGGAATACTTTTCATTTTTCTTGGTGCTGTTGTTGTTGGTATCTGCGGCAGAGTCTGCCAAGGGTGACTGATCCAGAGCTACAGCCACTGTATCCGCCTTTCGATGCATCCTCGCCAAACGCGCGCAAAGTCCCTCAGTGTGTGTGTTTGTGAGCACGGATCTGGAAAAAGTGACAAACAACAAGACATCTTTAATTTAAATCACACTTCTTGCACGGTTGTTCTTTTAACTGTTGCGCAGATGCACTTAAAGGTGTGAATAAGACTTGAATTGAAATTCAAATAGTGCATTGAGTGAATTCTATTTGATACCCAACTTAAAGTTGTGGATTTGATGAAATTTTTCCTTTTCACACTTTCTTATGAAAGATTGGTATATGTGGGAATGAAGGTATAGGGCTGTCTCTTAAAATAAAATGTTCTCTATATACGATGTTCTAGAAATTTGAGGAATGGATTTTCTTCAAAAATTTCAAACGGATTTTACTTTACAAAAGTAATTAACAAAAATAAGAATTAAGAATAAAATCACCAAATATTTCACGTTAACTCCTAAAATAAGAGAACTGTGTCTATTTGTTCTCATTGGTCAAGTTTTCGGTCATAATTAATGTGGAAGATTCTTGAAGAATTAGACAAGATGGGACAGACACTTTTCCTAATAAAATAAAAATTCATTTTATCAAAATTTTAGTGTGACGGTACTTTTATCTCAGAAAGGTCGAAACGCATTGACTTTGTCTTATTTTTAATCTAACTAAAAGTAAATTTTTTCAATATTTCTTAATCATATTCTGTATCGTACTTAATGCTTCACAATAAGCCAAAAAGGAAGGAACAATACAGTGTTATAAGATCAATAAAGGTATTTAGGGCTGTCTCTTAAAATAAAACTTTTTGGAAATATTGCGTTATGTAATTTTGGTATGTTTGATTCATATTTCGCTGCACAAATATTTGTTTATGATGAACAAAGAAAGGCTTGTCAATAAAAACACGTAGAAGTTGAATAAAAACAATAAATTTAAAACAATAAAGATCTTGTTTTAAAAGACAGTCATTGTGATTTTCTTAAAAAAAAAAAATTAAGAAATATAAGACAAGTTTTAAAAAGATTATGAAAATTAGGGCTCCTGAATTGAAATTTAAAAGATTTGAACTTACTATTTTTTAGAATTTCCAATTCAGGATATAGATTTTATTTTAAGAGACAGCCCTATGTATGCTACAACAGGTTTGGTGATTAAAAAAAAGTTAAGAGTATCCGTCATTTGTTCATAAATATAAAAAACTGCTTGATTAAAAAAAAATGGAAAATTAAACCTGTCTTTCCAACTTTTTTCAAAATATCTAGATCTTATTTTAAGAGATAGCCCTTCGAAGCTTAACAATAAGGATGGTTCACTTGTTTCATTCATTTATTTTCTAATTAGAGTAGAGTGATACATGTTGGACATGGCTTGTTCCTTAATAAATACAGTACAAAATTTGTTTTTAAGCACAAGGAACCAAATTATAAAACTAAAGCATTAAAAATATCCAAATAAAAATGAAGTACTAAATTTATCAAGAAAAAAAAGCCTTGTCTAAATTGTACCATTGCATTGTCAAACTTGTACCACTTTATCCTACATTTACAGAAACTGTTAGAGGTCTATAAGGCTGCCTCTTAAAATAAGATCTCTATAATAAATTGGAAATTTTGAAAAATTTTGGAAACATAAACTTAAATTTTCCAGCTTTTTAATTAAATCCTCCGTTCCGAGAGTGTCTTATATTGAAGTTGACGGCAGAGTAAGTTAAAGGAGAGACTCCAGATCAAAAGAGATGCATTGGAGAGCAAAACTGGAGGGCCTGGCGAGGAGGAAACAAGTTTGTAGCATCGATTCAGTGTATCATGAGGAGAAATCAATTTGTTCGTATATACAAATTTATCCCGCTTCTCTTTTGCATTATTTATTACACACTGAATGTGTCAATCAAGTTATTTTATGCGACCTCTTAGCAACTTATTGAGAGACTCTTATGGATGGAGTGTTGCCTTAATTTAGAGCCTGTGCCCGTGTCAGACACTTCTCTGCAGACTTGTAACCCACCAACAACATACAAAAAATACCGAGAGACGATTTTAATTGGTGTGGCGATATGAGATCGTGTCAAATTGACTCAAAATATTGACCATAAAATTCAATATCGAACACGATCGCATTTTTTTCCTCTTTTTCGCTTCTTTATTGGTTCAGGAGAGATGTCTTGTGCGCAAAGACGCAATCCTCAAGACCTAATCAGAGATCGTAGATTAGAGAAGGAGTCCACTTGACTATTTTTTTTTGATTATTTATTGTGTACTCTAGAGGAATTTATTTCCAATTAATTTAAACAAATTGCTGAATAATTGATGAAAGAGCTGCCTCTCCTTCATGTCATTCCAGTTCTCGCGCAACATTGTTACACATTTCCCTGTTCAAGATCACACAATCTCAAATTTATTGTCACAGAAATTTTTAGTCAGTTAATATTTTTGTCACCTCTTGCGGTGATTAATTTTCTTCGGATCATGTTAAATTCCATCTACGCGGTACAAAACACAAATTTTCTGCTCCATCGAATACCTTCAGAAGCCATCTTACACATTTTGATGATTGTCTTTCGATGGCGATAATTGGTCTGTCTGCAGCAAATAAATTTATGAGGTGTGCAGGGGTATTTCATGAGAAATGCTGCTGCATAAAAACACAGAAAAAAATTGGGTATCGATTGCCGCAAGAGACACCAGAGACAAAATTTAAAGGATACTTTAATATCTCATTTTTCATCACTGAACAGTGGCTAAAAAATGCATATTGAGCATTTATAACGCTGTCGAAATCTTAATTCACAAGGGCCAATTACACCAAAAGCCAGATACAATGTTGAGAAATTCCTTTTGAATATTGTAATATGTTCTGTAGTTAATTTTGAGTAAATTAATTGAGGTTAATTTGTTTCACTTAAAATATCTTTCAAGTAAATTAGGTATAGGTGTGTCTCTTAAAATAAGATGTTTGTGATAAATTGAAAAAATTTAAAGTTTCGCCCAAAAATTTTTTAATCAAAATTTAGTTTTGTTTCCAAAGGTTCTTAATTTCTGAACAGTTGGAAATCCCACTTAATTTTAAAGCTGTTCATTAAATAATTAATTGTTCTTAGTTCCTAAACTTGAGTCTAAATTTCTCAGAGAATATTTGCAAAGAAAGGATAAAGAGACCTTAATTCAAACTCTCTTAATTAGTATATCTAACGTATGACTAGATAACTACAAAACCCAAACGTCTTTAATAAAAAAAACCTTGTACTTTTAATAAGAATTAGTGATTTATTATTATTTTGTCGTTAGGAATTTAACTAATATATCTTACTTCCAAAAAATAAGTGATACAACTAAAAAAACTAGAAATATATTTTTATTAAGTCAATAATTATGATGTCTTACGATATCTGGGAATATTGATAAGGTATTCAAGTTATGAATATCACAATCATCACAATGATCCAGTAATGTTGAGATTACAGATTTAATTAAATATAGAGCTTCTATAGTATTTTTCGTCTAAGCAATTAAAAATTTTGAAACTTTTGGAATTATAGGGGAAGGCTTTTAGGCTTCGCACTCACTCTCCCCTATAATTAATTTAACCTATAGAAATACATTTAAGTAGCTAGTCTTAAGTCATGCATTTCCTGAAAATTTAGGTCAGATTTATTAAATGAATATGGGACAAACATGACATGTTCGAAACTGTTTGTGCGAAGCCTGAAAGCACTCTTCAACTCCTGTGCAAATTCAGTCTATTTGATCATTTAGAAATTTAGATCGTTGTTACATTCTAAAGGAGCACAATTCTATAAGTTAGCCTTAAGATTTAAAGTAGAACAGTTTATTTGTTTTCACACACTGGTTTTGCCTTCTTTTATACAGTGAAGAGCACCGATAAATTCTATAAGCGTTTGCACTCAAAGATTACTTGTAATTAGAAAATGCCGCAAGGGGTGCCTTTTGTAATATACCTAATGAGCAAAGAGCAAATTTGAAGAAATGAAATGCACTTCAAAAACGTTTCTTGTTCTAATATACAAGTTGTAGAGAATTCTGATACTATGTATTTATCTAAGCAACTTTTACTAAAGTTACAGAATTGGTAAGACATACTAATTTTTAGTACTATATATCCATAAAGTTCTAGATCTGTTATTGATATTGTTATCTTAATTTTGTTTTGCCAATATTTCTGTTCTGGATAGCATCTCTTTCATAACGCTAATTTTAATATTTAGTTTTTTTTTAAAGTATTTTGATAAAAGCTATTTTCTCATTATTTACAAATTTTGGCCTGTTAGTTGTATTTATTATTCTCTTTGTCTTTTAATTAAAATTATGTTTTTTCGGACTTTAATGCCGTTATCCAATATGAATTTTGTTATTGATACTTCAGGATGATCTTTACTGATCCGATCTACCATGTCTAATCGGTGAGGACCATTTTTATACATTAGAATTAAATAAAATCTTGCGAACAGTAGGGGGTCAAAGTTATCCACGGAGGGCAGTCATCCGCATATACGGTAGTTAATATGGGTATTCCTCAATAGTTATGCTCTTTTAAGTATCTTACAATAAATAGTCCAACGATATGTTAATAGTCGACATTTAGTTAATCTAAATGATATAGATTTATTGATATTATATATTCGACAACATCGAAAAGTTATCATCAAAGATATCACCAGAGAAGATCACTTAATAAAAGTTCCTGTTGACATGAAAATGATTCAAATCCGGGATACTCGAAAGATAGGGAGAGTACTTTGCCACTTAACCCTTTATAGGGACACAGGCTCAAAATTTAGGGATCAGAAAAATTACTTTTTCTGATGTCTTATTAGAGCAAGGCGTGGCTTTAGGAAGCCGTATGATTCTTTTTTGGGACAATGGTGTCCTATCGTCCTTATAGGATTAAGAAGGTTAATAAAATGAGTGTCTCTTTTATATAATATAGCAATATTTATAAGCTATGCTCTATATTTTTAGTATAATCTGACAACTGCAAGATGTTTGATATTTTAATCTTAGCTTAAACGTGCTTAAGGTTTTTGGTTTATCTTAAGGTTTGTAATTATTCTAAGGTTTCTAATTAGTCAGTAAGGAAGATTTTTGAAAAAACTTTGAAAGCAAATCTAAACAGAATTCAAAAAATCATTGTAATTGCTTCTTGTTTTGGAATTCTAGACCTTCAAGAACTAGGCTAAACCTCAAGTAACAAAGGAATTTGATATTTTTAAAGTTTCAGAAAGTTTTCTTTATTCAAATGATGCAGATGACTTATACAACATGAGAAAGAGCATTTCCACTGTTTGGCTTTGGAGGTTGGTTGCCACAACGCTAAGACGGCGGTGGACGCAAACTTTGCTTTCTGATAACAATTTATATTTTTATGCATTGATTTTATTTTTGCTTTTAAGAGCACCTGGTCAAAAGTATTGTTTGTTTTTTTAATAAATATTAAAATAATAAATAATAATAATAATAAAATTAAAGTCTATATTAGAGAATACAAATCAATCTTGGTGTTCTAATCTAATGATTTATTTTGAATTGAAGAGGGTATTAGAAAAATCTGACACAGAACTTCAAATTAAACCAATCAGACTTTAGTAGTTGAACTCTTAACTTAAGAGATTTTCTTAAAGAATTTTTAATTAGTTATTTTTTTATAAATAGACTAATTTCCCTAAAGTGTACAATGTATTCTACAATTGTTAAGTTATCAAATAGTCTGTCGGGTCAATCCTAATCACTATCACGGATTAGAATTGAATTATATTCTAAATTTTTCTTTCCATCGTCGTGGCGACATTACTTGTAGCCAGTCGTTGGATATGACCTCGTCGCAATTTTTGTCAGAAAAATGTGATTTTCGGTCATACCGCATCTACACTTTCAATTTTGAGGTTTTTCGAGATCATTTTATGACAAATAGTGAAGTTTTTTTTACGAAAAAGCCGCCACTCTGTGTACATATAGGACTATAATAAAATATTGTTTTAGTTTATAATCAAGGTACATCTAGGAAGTTTATTTAAGGAGTTCTGCAGAACTCTTGAATTCTTCAGGTGGAGATAAACATGAAAAGATCAGAAGTTCTTAATCCTTTAACGACGAGACAATTTTCGCTGACCGAAAATCAGCAACAAACATGAAACCGATAAACAAAATCAGTAATAGGTCTTACATCTAACCTTAGAAAATCCAACAAATTCTGATTTGTTGTATTTTTTGTGTCTATGAACGATAGGGACAAAAATAGCCCAAAAATAAAAAAAAAAATCTGACAATACCAATGAATGATATATTTCACTCTAATGAAAAATATTATGTTTGAGTATTGTAGTTTCTTTTACCAAAAGGGTTTTGCTTAAAAAAAATTGGAAATAATTAAAATCAATTTTCAATATGAGAATTTAAAAATTCGTCATTTTTTAGCTTAAAAATTTACTATATAGAAAATAGCTGTAGACATGCAAAAAATATCCGAGATTCCTTCAACCAACTACTTTGTAATTACGAACAAACTTAAGAAAAGAATAACTTTAGGTAGTCAGGAAAAATTATTTTCTTTATGGGACACCGGTGTTCCAATTGTCCTCGAAGGATTAAGAAGTATAATCCTGTTTCCGAAGGCTTTCGATTTGTAAATAACGATCAATTTTAGTGATTTTTCAATATTCAATTAATTAATTGCTTTTACTACACAATTCTATATCAAAATTTGCTAAAAAAATATTGAATGATAGAAAATTAGGTCACATGGCTTAACTTTATGCATCCCAGAGATTCATTACTCATATAGTGATAAAAATTTCAACTCGGATACAATGTTGTGATTTTTTTTTTAAATTTACGCAACAGTTATTGATAAAATCAGACAGAGGACTTCCAATACAACTTGGACAGAGTGTTAAATAGCAGAAGCAGTAAACGTGGGGTAGATTTTCAAGAACTTGACAAAAGAGAAAAAGCCATAAAAGTATAGAGGAAAATCCACTTTGTGTATGCAAGAGAAATGAAAAATCGATGAAATCTAACAATAATAAGACTTACATGGGATTTCATGACAAGAGAGACAACACAACAAGGCGAGTCAACGGTTGTGATACAAAATAAATTGATCACATTGTAGGTAGTTGGGTGAACATAGCACATTATATTGAAAGTGTATGGGATGGTGTGGATGAATACCAAAAAAAAAGAGTATAAATGCGGGAAAAAGTGAATTCACCTCCAATTGGAATTGTATGTTTTGAATTTTATACACACATTACAATAATGGCATGTAAAGCAACAAGGGAGGTGAACAATTTCACGGTGTCTGAATTCAAAAGTGCTTCTTATTAAAATGATTTTTCTTCATTCGCCCAATGTCTCGCGCTTCCTTCTGCCTTTGCCACAAGATTTATGACCGTTGAACCACTAAATTGTTTGTCTTCCAGGTATTATCACTGTGCCACAATATTCTGTTTTTAAATTTTACAAACTTTATTTCCCCAAGATTGATTTATAACAGCGGTGTGGCTCATTAACATTGTTGTTCTTCAGATTTTGAACGTGATCTCGTTTTTTTTATTATTATTGTTGTTCATGGGATATTCTTGCAGACAGAACATGACAATTATTGTGCGTTGATTACTGCAATTTTTGATGATTACTAAAAATAACGAGTTTACTTGAAAATTCACAGCTGGAGATCAACTTAAACTCCCCCGCGATTGCAAATAAGAAGCATTTCTTTGAGCATGCAGCATATGCATGGTTCGTGTCTACTCTAAAGGCATTTCTGTGTGATCTTTTTGTGAGAAAATTGATTCACTTTCGAACGCTTTAAACTAAAATCTATTAATTTATGTCCTCTCCCCCGGTTCTCTTGCCCTTTTTTCATTATCAATTTAATTGGAAAGGGAACTAATTGGAGAAACTCTCTTTATACAGAAAATTAATAGGAGATTATTGAGTTCTATTCACACAAAAAAGAGATCGCTACAGTGGTAACAAAAATTTATAAATTTAATTACTTTCGACAAGCAATAATTTAATAGTGTCGCTTTTCATGTTGAACAGAAATTCTCTTCTCTTCTTTTTTTTTCGTACACAATATGTGCGATGATGAAGATGATCGTGAGTTATTTTCCAGTTCATAACTTTTTTTGTCGTTTATCCACGCGATCAGCCTGAACTTCGAGATGTCACATGTAGACCAAAAAGACGTGGTACAAGAAGATTCAGGAAGAAAAAAAAGAACGATCAATTTGTTCCATGCATACATATTAATTTTGTTGAAAAGTGTGAAAAATTGAGACCCGTATCGCATTGAATCTCAGTTGATATGTGAATAGTCATTTACTGAACATAAATTTAATCACATGAGAGCGATCGCATATACTTATGACAGAACATAATTTTTTCCCTGGCGATCAATATGTCTCCACCATTGGGGCAAATTCGAACAGATCAACTTGGGAGATAAATAACTTATTGAACAGCACATACAAGAAGCGACTGCATTGAATATTAATTAGTAGAGTCGATTGCGGCGTCCAAATGACCAAGAGATGATCGAATTTCACGTGGACAGATCACCACGCGATCGCCACGAAAATTCTGTTAAATTGACGATGGTATGAGCCTAAAGTACAAAACAATATACTCGTCGATATTTAAATTATGATCACGTCTTTTATGGTCATTAAAAGGTGGTGAATTGTGGCGATCTCCTTTTGACAAAAGCACACGATCATTTTGGTCACAGAGTGACGGCATCGTCAGATGGCGGGGAAAAAAAGGCAAGAAGAACCACCGATGTAATGTTGTATGTACAAACATGACGGCGGGAAAAAAAGGTAAATTGATATTTTTCACACGAACCACTGCATAATAGTTAAACACTCCGCCGTGTTGCCAAGAAAATTGATAGAGTTTGTCTTTTGCACACAGAATTTAACATGATCCAGAAACATTTGCTTAGGCACCACGCAACATCGCTGTAAATAATTTTTCTGACTGGAACCAAGGGGTGGGCAAGTCTGCTTATTAAGGGACATGAGGGTTGGGATCGGTCGATCACGATTACAGATCGGGGTCAATCAGCTGATTGGAGTAATAGTCTTGAGTCTGTAAGCTAAACAGATCTGTGTTGATCAGACTGATCAACACAGATCTGCGAATTACAGTAATCAAACAGTGCCGATCTTCTAACTAGATTGACTAATCGGCAACTATTAGCCGATCACGGTAACTAATCGGCACCTATCATTTGCTCAGAGTAACCAACCAGGATCTATCAGGAATCAGATTGAGAATTTACATATTAAGCAGATCAGGTACGGTAACAAGCACGGTAACTAAATGACGACGATCAGCTAATTGCAGTCACAGATCGTCCTCGATCATCTAATAAAACTGACCTATTGGCGCCGATAGGCCAATCACGGTGACTAATTTGCAATAATAATTTGGTTACAGTGGCAGATCGGCATCGATCAGCCGATTAAGAATAGTTAATCCTGTCGATGAATCACAGTTTGATTACCGCTAATCAGCTGATCGCGGTGCTTAATCGGCGCCGATCTTCTAATCAGATAGATTTATCGACCCCGATAAGCCAATCACGGTGACTAATTTGCAATGATAAGTTGGTTACAGTGACAGATCGGCGACGTTGAGCTGATCAGGAGTACAGTAGAACCCCGCTATAGCCCATCGCTCTATAATCCACAATTTATCGACCGTTGATTTCAAAACACTGATTTTAAGTTAGGTTATGTTTTTTAGTACGCTACATGCAATGTTGTCATAATTATTTTAATATTTTTGGCCAACTTTTAGTTGTGATAATTGTGATCCATAATGAAGAGAGCGAGGACAAGTACCACAATCGCAAACACATTAAGAAATGACATGGACTATAGTGCGACCCAAGTGTCAAATCTGGAACCAAATATGGCCTATAGTAAATACTACTGTAAATAACTCGGTGCCTATCGACGACGAATCAAACACCCTGATCATCACAAATCAGTCGATCACGGTAATTAATCGGAGTTTATAATTTGATCAGTGTGATTTATCGGCGCCGATAAGCCAGTTACGATAACTGATTGGCAACGATCAGCTGATTGACGCTAAATCAGCGCTTAGCATTCAATAAGATTGACCCACCATCGCTTATCAAACGATTAAGTTAAGTTACTGATGCCGATAGTCTGGTCTGAGTGACAGATCGGCGCCAATCTGATGATCAAGAATCATTAACCTAGCTTTTGTCGTTGAACCAAATTGACTGATCATTGTAAATCAGCCGAACACTAATCGGTAAGTAATCGGCGCCGATCATCTGATCAGTGTAACTTATTGGCGCCGATAAGCCGATCACATTATCAAATGCGCGACGACGATCAGCTGATTACAGTAACAGATCGGCAACGATCACTTGATCATATTAACAGATCGGCGTCGATTAGCTGATTTTTCACTCTCGATTCACTCAAACATTCGTCTATTGTCTAGCTGGAACTTTGACTGATCATCACAAATTAGCCGATCAGCTGAACACATTAACAGATCGGCACCGATCAGCTGATTTACCATTCCCTATTCACTCAATAATCACACTTGTCTGCCCCTAGCTGGAACTTTGGAGGTTGCTTTATTTTTAAGAGATTATGTCGTTGAAGATCGCGATTACTGATCACCTGATTGAGGATCACCGAGTGACAATCGCGGCATGTTTTACAAATACACTGAGATTGCATCTGATCACTGAGCCGAGACAGAACCGAGGGACATGGCAAAGGGCAAAAATCTCGATCATCTTTTTTGTCCTGGTGTGTTTCTTTGGTTTCCCGAAACACGATCGCGATCACTGTGCCAATCGCAAATCGGGCGACAGATCAGTGATATTGTGTTGTCAGTATGATGTAAATTGCAAATAATGCATCGTCCACCGTTGAATTGTTTGCTTAGAGGAAAATATTTGCTTATTTGATTGATTTGATTGTCATGTTATTAGCATGTGGCATTAAATAAGTAGCAGAAACGTGTTTATTGCCATTTAATGAATGAATTGTTGCTCAAATACTGTGTGAAGGGTATAAATGCAATATTGGTATTGAACATAAAACTTCTTTTGATTTATTGCCAACAATTTTTCACCACTTTTCCCCCATACACAGTGAACCGATCACTTAGTTGATCGAAATTGCAGATCACTTGAATTATTCTTTTCTTCAGAATTTTTTCTTTTGTAATCTTGCAATCAGGTTGTGCAAATTTTCTTGATCTTCAATCGATCGCAAAAGTCACAATTCGTCATCTTTTATTTTATGACACACAAAAATTTTATTGAAAAAGAGCCACTAAAAATTCATTCGTATTTCCCGGAGTTGATTTTCTGCATGATTCTCTTTTGAGGGATCTTTTATGCTTTTGTGTTCTCATTTTTCTTTTTTGCCTACTCCCATATCACGTTTTCACTCTTTTTGCCATTTTATGCTCAAGTATAAATAATAATTAGTACTTGAACAAGATCTTCAGATTGTTTAACAAAATGTAAAACAATGTAGATAAATTATTTATGATTCATTTAATATTTTTACCATGGAAAAAAAAGCCAAAGTCTTTTCTTGTGTTCTTCCACTTTGCCCCTTTGCCTGGTCTTAATTTACTTAAGAACTATGCTAAAGTACTCAACGAGATTGCGATCGTAGGGTTTCTTTGACCCTTCTTGCCAATTTTCATTATTTAAGATAAATAAATAAATTTTTAATTGCACAGCAAATTAAAATTCGCATAACTATTTTAAGATGTTTGTTGTGAAATTAGTTTAATTTTAAATTTTGCATAATATTGCTTAATATCGAAATTTTTTTTAAGTTTTATTCGTATTTAAAAACGTTTTTAGTTTCGAACATGCAACGACTACATAACTTTTGTTTCGCATTTAACTAAAAACGAATTATCTTAGTTTCACATTTTAATAAAAATATGTAATTTATTCATAATCGTTGAGTTTTAAATTTCACTAAAAGTAGATAACATTTTTTTGTTGTAATGTACCTTTAAAAAAATAAATTTATTTAAATTATAAATTTGTAATTTTAAGTAAGGATTATATTGAAGGGGCAAGGGAAAGTACTCTCCCTTCGAACGTTCATGCCTTGGAATAATGTGAATTTTCTTTTATTTTTCTTAAAAGACTTGTACATTTTTATTAAATATATCATCAATTATTAATGATTGCATAATAATGTAATTCTCTTAGAGAAAATAAAAGAAATTCATATTATTCAAAGGCATGAACGTTCGAAGGGAGAGTACTTTCCCCTATTTTAAGTTTTTCATTTTTTAGTAAGGTCTTTTGAAATTCGTATTTAACAGAAGGTAATAATTATTATTTTACAAAATATGTTTTACTTTCGTTTTTCGAAAGATGCGTAATTACTGCACTAAATCAAAGAAGGATTAGTACGTTTGCTACACGTTTTACGACATTAAAAACAGATATTTATTCAGGTTTTAATTTTTATAAAATATGGTTTGTATCGTGTTTTTCTAAAAACATTTTGATTCCGAATTTTATTAGTTCCGTATTTGACTTATCCAATGAAAGTTTCCGTATTTTGCTAAAATGTGCTTTTCAATTTCTGCACTAATATCCAAAATGCATATTTTTTCTTCTAAATTTCCCTAAAAATACGCAATTTAAGGTTCATTTTATTCAAAACCGTTTTTGTTTCGAATTTGACTAGTTCCGCAAATGCGTATTTTTTCGTATTTCACCAGAAACTGTCCGATTTAACAATTTCTGTTTTTACTTGGTTAACAAAATTTTTTTCGTGTATTTTTACAAGTGGCGGAAAGTGGTAAAAAAGGTGGCGAAAAGCGGTAAATTTGCTATATGGGGTTGAATATCACTGTGAACATTTCCATTTATTTTGCATGTTTATTTATTTTTCGGGGCTTGGCACTGAGTTAAAAAAAAACGGAGGGAAGCCCAAAGTGAAGAAATATGAAGTGATCGTTTATTGTGATGTTTTATGGTGTGTTAAGTTTTAATGAATTTTTTGGTTCGATTGAAAATTTTTATAGGAGTCTACATGCATTGGGTTCCATCAGGCTGTAGGCTCATAAAAATGCAAATATTTGCAGAATGTGTGAAATAGAGCTTTGGCACTTGTTCTTGCACATGCCCTTCGTCTATGTACAAAAACAGGGAGGATCACTGATTATTGAGACTATCTCTTATACTATTTCTTTTTTAAAGTTAATCACCTTTGAGTTTAATTAATCCACAAGTTGCAGAGGCTGGATGTTGGGAGGTGTTATCCAAAAGAAACAGTTTTTGTAAGTCACTTTTGTGTGATCTTCATTCGATCATTAGGCAAAAACTTTTCACATGTACAATCCACGATTGAGAAGTTTGGTGGAGAGTTTTTAGGATCGTTTTACTTGATCACGACACTCAATGGCAACAATATTAATCCACCGACGGTGCCCCATTGACCCAATGCGATCTCGATCGGGTGGGCAGTTCATGAACACAAATGATTCTTGCGATGCACATCCACTTCATAACTCCTTCTTGCACGGCTGAGGGTAGCAATCTCAGTAAGAATCTCTCACGTTTCCACAAATGTTCTTAAATTTCTAAAAAAAACCAAAGCTCTATAAACAGTAAGAATCTGTCTCAAAATTTTGGGATACAGCTGATATGACTTGTGATGGTGTGATATTTTAAGGATTTTTTTTAGGATGGTTTTAAAAATAAAATTTGTTAAAGATCGATTCGTTCGTTCTCTTCTGGGTTAGCAGGAGAGATGGGGTATTTGTGTTTTCAGGCTCTTCTGTGCGTCTTCTCAACTCGAGTGCCGAGTTGAAACTGAGAAAAATCTGTGAGCTCCAACTGCGTGGTCGCAGAGTATTTTGTTGGGGCAATCATTGGAGTCTGGTTGCGGCGGCGGATCTCGATGGCGGGGACCACGCTCAACACACACACAATCCCACACTCACCTCAACACTGGCTAAAGATGATCAATTCAGCGATCGTGAGCTCGTGGGGAGATCGCGAGAGAAATGCAACTCCAAAGGCCGAGGAAAGAGTGAAAATTGGTGAAAGAATCATCTCTTTTTGTTCCGCCGATCATTTCGGGGAGGGCGCTCTGGTGATTCAGAAGTGGGACGATAAGATCACAAGAGACGCGCTTAAGAAGGGGGAATACGCGATCAAGCTTTAGCGCGCGTCTTCAGAGATCATCATGATCAAAAACGGTGTAATGTGAGAATGATTCGTACAATTCGCATACTGTGAATGACTAATTCCCCGGGTGATCATTTGACCCCGCGAGACGGGTGCGGGAGTGGCTTCTTGTCAATCTCCGACTGTAGTCCCCTTCTCCCAGGGTATGGGGGTCCCAAAGGGGCCGAATACATCACGCACGAATCGCAAGAGTGGTGGCCAGAAGACTTTCCTGTGGTCTGATTGGGCAGCCAGCACGCTCTCATGTATGACAATCGCACTTTCCATTTCAACTGTTGTATGTCTTACCAGCAAAGGTCCAAAAAGCACCATACCGTGGGTAATTGAGCAATAAGGCATGGGCACCCGAAGGGGAAAGAGATGTTAATGGAAGTGGACAGCCACAAATGGCATTAGCATGTCTTGTGTCAAGTCGCCGTTATTGGGGAAAAATAGTCACTAGGAGATTGACACAGAGACAATATCCCATACCTCGCACAAGCCACGCATTTTCCTCACCAGTTCAGTAGCCCACTGTATTCAAGAAGCCCCATCAGCTTTAACAAGCAAATAGGAGAGAGATCGCACCGCTCTTCGATTGCATCACATGTTGGCGCCACTTGGTTGTGTCCTTGTGGTGAATACCCTCCACATGATTATCCCAGTTAGTCTGTGCAATAAACTGCGGCGGAGGCCTTTTTACTCCTCTCCGCTTCTATATATTCCTCCACGGTGACTCTTGCGGATCTTGTGCTATTCTTGGGCCATTTTCAGTGATTCTCAGATGGAATGGATTTATATTTGCAAAGAAGGTAATAGAGTTGAAGGTAAAATAGATGCAAGATCATTGAACTGATGCACTGATCTAGTTCAAATTAACATATTCATATTTTGCATACACAGAAAACAATATTTCGTAAAATAGTTCTTAAATGTTTGTGAATCCCTACTCAAGACTTACATACTCATGAATTGTATAACTCTCAAAAAAGTTCTTAAAAGTTTGTACTTATTTCACAAACATTTGTTTGTACATTTTTGTTTGTCTGGAAAAACTTTACGAACTAATGACCAAATTTTATAAACATTTGCTTGTATATTTACAAAAATGCTCTTTTGCGAAAATGTACAAACTTTTACGAACTTTTTATTGGGCTATTCCGGTTATCCGATTTATACGAGCATTTTGTAAGCCTCCAGTAGGAACTTACAAATATTTACAAACAATTTTACAAAATGCTTTTTCCTGTTTGTAAGGAGAAATGTTCAAATTTCGTATCCCAAATTGCACAGAATGGGGTGCTAATGGGTCATGATACAAGTTCCAAGGATTTCCTTAAACCGTATTAATTGATCCAGTAAGAGTTTGCGAATTTTGTTTCGATAGCAAATGTATTTTTGTACAAAGAATTGTTAGTTAGTCTGAGTGGAAGGGTCCAAATAGACTCAGGCTGATCCTCGAGAATATTTAGCCTGTAAATTTTGCCAGTAATGGATTAGGTAAAGGAAATTCATGTGAAAGACCGATAGTTAATGGTCGTAATCCCTAAGTGTATGGCAGTTTAAAATCAAATTGAGCCAGAAGAATTTCGGTTCGACAGAATACAGTAGGAAATAGACAGAGACACTGAACCTTTCATGATTTTCAAAATTTTATTCTCTACGACGTTTCGAGGATTGATGTTCTCTTCATCAGGTCTAAAATTCAATTGAACAATTTTTAGAAAAAAAAACCCTTCTATCAAGAAAGGTTGAAAGGTGAAAATCAAGAAAGGTTCAGTGTCTCCGTCTATTTCCTGCTTCAAACTGAGCCTATTTGGGCCCAAAGATAAAGAGTGTGCATATTTAAAGAAGACAGCGATCATGCCTTCTGGCAGTATAATTCTCGGTGCAGATAATCAGTTGATCTTGAGCTACGAATACGTTAACACACCCTTATCAAGAATCTTGTCGTAGACTCCTGTATCACCACTAGTAGGCACCTAATGCCCGTTTTTCAAGTACTCGGTTATTTTAATCCCACAAATGCTTGTTCTTTACTGCTCCAATAACTCTAATCTGCTTCTAGAACGTATTGAAATGATTGTTAAACGGTCTTCGGACTAGAGGTTTAACTTAGTTCCCAAAGATTTCAAAATCCTAAATAGCAACAAATTTCATTTGGTTTTCAGATTCTGATAGATCATTTCTACCGCTCAGAATAGAAACGAATAACTCGCAGTAGACAAATTTTACAGGACAGCGATTTGAAATTTAAAATCTCTATAACTTTGAAAATAATTATCTTGCGAGTATAATATTCACAGGGAAAGTAGAGGGTATAAAGAAGTATCCAAAAAGCGAAATAAAAAGAATTTTGTAAAAAATCGAGTTGTTCGACTCATATTCTGAGTGGTCGATTTGGCCTTAATAAACTAATATAAAATTATTTTCTTTTCCAAAAACTCTTGACTGATAAGAAATGAGAACAGTTAGGTTGGCTTAAGCAGTCTTCAGACTTGAAGTTTAGTTCAGTTTCCGAAGGTCTCAACATCTTAGATAGCTAGCAATTTTATTGGTTTTTCAGAATTTAATGGATCATTTTCCCTTAATAATTCAATCCTATGTTAATTTGATTCAAAAAATCTTTATTCGTGAAAAAATACAGCAGTTAAAACATACGGCTAAGCCTTAGGTCTGAAGCACGTATTAGCTTCAGATCTCAGTCAGTTTAAGATCCCATCTGACCAAGCTTAGCTTAATATTTGAGATGGTTTTGTTCTTATTTTAAGAGTGTTTCGAATTTAAGCATTTGTAGATTAGACTTGGGTAGCATAAGACTCTAACACGATTTTCACGTTGGAGGCTTTGTCACGTCTACGAAGATAACCGATTTCTATACTACAAGCAGAAATACTGAATTTTATCAGTCTAAGAATTAATTGCTTCTAATTAATCATTTTTAGTTAACATTTTTTCAGAATACTCGCCTATTTTGAAATTTTAACTTTTTGAGGACGAGTGGTATACCGGTGTTCCAAAAACGAAGACAATTTTTCTAATTATTTAGATGACTAAAAAAGTTTCTTTAGGGCAGAATCACATTGACAATAAAATGCTCGCCGTAGCCTCACCGTATTTCGTTAATTTACGCATTTTTACTGCAATTCTTTTGCAAATTCACGATTACCGTATTACCTTATCTCATACTCGGTGGTACTAGGTGAAAATAATATAAGAAAATTTAAGAAATAAAACGAAAATTCGATATACGGTTAGCAAAAAAAAACTGTAAGAGAAAATAATCGTACAGTTTTTTTTTGCTCAACATTTATCGCATTTTCGTTTTATTTCTAAAATTTTATTATATTATTTTCACCTAGTGCCACCGAGTATGAGATAAGGTAATACGGTATTTGAGAATTTGCAAAAGAATTGCAATGAAAATGCGTAAATTAACGAAATACGGTGAGCATTTTACTGTTAATGTGATTCTGCTCTTAATCAGAAAAATGGTTTTGTATTAAAGATGCCGGTGTCCTACGCATCCTTAAAGGGTTAAACTCATAGATATAATACTACGGATGGGACAAGTTGAGCATTTTCCTAAGGAGCCAGTGAAGCGACCTCAAAAACTGAAATGAAATCAAGTGTTCTGAAGCAATGAATTTTTCATTGTTTTTCTTTTTCTTGTCGTGTTGGTGTGTGGTTTAATATCAGTGAATAATTCTCCTAGAACCATAGAACAAGAGTTAGAATTCTTGTTCTATAGTCTAGAATGAAGTGCTGTGTGAAAAATTGTGAAAATAGCTCGTGTGTTGGGATATATGAGAGTGTTCCCATGTGAGTACCTCAAGAAGATTCTTTTTAATTGTCCACCCTCCAAAGGCCGCCATAAAAAAAAAGTTCTTCCACAATAAGAAGAGGATATAATCCTCTATTAAATGGTAGGCTCTCAGGACCGGAATTCTATTTTTTAACGAGTTAACGGTGAAAAAAACCGTGAAGTGATCCAGTAACGTAGTCACGAAAATTTTCAATTTTTGGTGATACCTGAGCAACATAACTTTTGTGTGATTCAACAGTGTGCTTCACAAGATTCTTTCTAGTTATGTATTATTGGTATTAGAATCTTAATTCCAGTAATAATATTGGCTTTATTAATTTGAATAATATTGTTTATTTGATTTTAAATATTAATTTTTTTTAAATGATTGCGGAAAGTTTTTTGATTTTTCAGCTACCCAAAAATTTAAAGAAAAAAAAAATTGTGAATTACCATTCTCAAATTGGCTTTTTCGAAAGGCATAGGTAAAAGCCGTATCTGCAACATGCACTTCGATATAAAAGATTTAATTTTTGCAAAATCCAGAAAAGGCAGAAAAAGATACTACCTACAGAAAAGGCACAATCCCATTGGTAGATGCATTTTTTAATTGTTTCTTTTGTCTGCAAACAAAAAAATAACACTATAGTCTTTGAATGTGCATTCAGTAGATTATTTATAGATTTTAATTTATTTCTTTAGCAAAGTTTTCTGATTTCTGATAACTAATTCTGAAATTTCTTCAGAACATTTCAGTTCAGATGATTTTTTTTAGTTAACAATAAGAATGACAATAAGAATAGTAAACAATAATAAAACCAAAAATAATACTCCGTTCCGAATGAAGTCGTTTGGGAAAAAAATGGAATTAAGAGAAAGTTTATTGGCAAATGTTTTATGTACCACAATTATTTCTTGTAAAGACTTCTTGTTAATGTTCAGAACTAAAATTGAGGTCTAGTCTTTGATAAGTTGAGGAACGCATGTCTTAAAAAATTCTTATTTTTCGCGTTTTATTGTCAATCGAAATTAGAGGGTAAATGGTGACAGATAGAGACTTGGGACCTTCGAGGGACCCCTGTAAATTGACCCTGGGACCATTAATACGCTCTTCATTTCCCCCACTACTCTCCCCCTTCTTTTGGGGATTGCTCGAAAGCACAACGTGTGATTTTTTTTTAATTTTGGATATGTTAGATATTACCCGGGCGGAAATTTGACCATGTACGAAAATACAGTTGAATCATTCCTAATAACGAATTTGCAGGATCAAGCTTTAGAGAGCGTATTTATGAACATGTTTGAGCTTGTTGGAAAGGTCTTAGAATTTCTGACAAGACTGAACTGGTTCGGTTAGGAACCGGTTTATAAACCATAACTAATTTATATTAGAAAATCAATTGTATTACTCCTGAGTTATTTTGGGCGATCTTGTGTGATTTAAATCGGTTGTGAGATTTCAAATATGGATCAAATAAAAAAAAAAACCGTTGTGAAATCCTGAAATTTATAGGCATGAAAATGTTCTTTATAACTTGGATATTTGAATTACTTTATTAATTACAGATAAATGAAGCAAAACTATTTTAGGGTGAAGAACTTCATTTACACATTTTAAACAGATTTTTTTTTCAATTTTAAGAAAAAAATTATGTGTAGTGCAAACTTTTACGGGGCAAAAAGTTTTTTTAAGCAAAAACTTGAAATGTTTAAAAATCTTCAAAACAGTTTAAAGCAAAGACTACAACGAGACAAAAAGTTCTTTTTTTAAGCAAACAACTCAATTATACTTTTGAATTAAGCTTTTTTATCTTACATATAACAAAAGAAATCTGTTTGAAATGAAATTCTATTCCCTAAAAAATCGCATAAATTAGTTTTTCAAAGATCCAATTTATGAAGGAAAGTGTCATGCTCATAAATTTAAGCATTTCAAAATTTATTTTTCATTGAGCCATACTTACAATTTAAATCACCCATAAGATCGCGCAAAATATTTTAGGATTAATACAATTGATTTTCTCATAAAAATTAGTTATCGGTATATAACCCGGTTCATAACCGGTTCCAACCGATTCAGTCTTCTCAGAAAGTTCAAGACCTTTCCAAAGAGTCTAAACATGACCCCATTCGGTTGATAAATGCGCTCTTTAGACTCTTTTTAACTTTTGACCTTGAAAAATCGATATTCTTTCCGTACAGAAGTAGATCTTGAAAAATTCGAAAATCTATTTGAAGATCCAAAAAAGAGACTTTCTTACTTCTTGATAATTCCGCAAGGTGGATGATGTACATCCTGTTCGAATTTCGAAGTGCTCAAGTGTCAAAATGTGACGGTCTTCACATTGTTGTGAGGAAAAAAACAGAACAACGACGTTTATTCTTCTTGCCCCAGTATTTAATCACTCCATAATCACTGAGTAACTCTTTTGCCAGCTTTTTAGTGCAATATTACATAAATTTTCCCCACCTTGTTCGAAAATTTAGTCTGAAAATTCGAAATTGAATTTGAATTCTTCGAACTTCAACGACTTTTTGTGCAAATAGAGTTCCATTTACCTTTCATCCAAGACACTATTGGAGAATCAAAATCTACTTGTGATCGGGCTCATTAGGAATAATTCAACGGTGTATGGTAGAATGTCCGCCTGGGTAATCTCTAAAAGTAATCCAAAATTGAAAAAACAATCGCACGACATGTTTTCGAGCAATCCCAAAAAAAATACATTGGTGGTGGGGGAAAATAAGGAACATATTACTGGTCCCAGGGTCAAGTTATGGGAGGGTCCGCCGAAGGTCCCAAGTTCCTATCTTTAATGATTTAGCACCCAGATATTCAAACATATAAAAAAGAATGTTCTTTTTATTGCTCATTCTGCAAAATTTGAGCAATAAAAATATAATATCGGTAATAACAGTTGAGTTCTATTTGCGCTTTCCAAAAATTTAGAACAAATTTTAGCCTGTAATGCTAATCACAGTCCATTTTTAGTAATGAACTATCTACAGGAGATCATAAAAAAAGCGAAAAAGGATATCTTCAACACATCGACTCCTCAACTTACCATCGTGGGAACATATTATCCCTGAACATGGAGGACAGTTCATACATAAGATATTTACCAGTAACAAAAACATTATCTGAAACTATTCGGAATGGAGAGGGAATAATAAATAATATTATTGTTTTTATCCTTTGCTGCAATATTTCATATTAATAATTTTATTAAATAAATAAATAATAAATTATGAATTAACGCGTTATATCTAGGAGAACGCTTAAAAGAAGCGTGTGTTTTGTGATTTTAGTGATTTTTCTAATAAATCTGCTTATACAGATCTGTAGCTGCTTAGACAGATTCTCTAGTGAAGTACATAGAATAATTCAGAAATACTGTTTTTTGCGGTTTTGGCAGAACCTTTAAAAAAAACTCATAGTTTTTCATCTAAAAAATGACTTAATTATTTATAATAAATGTAATTGTTTATCAATCTTAAAAAATCAATGTACTAGGCTATATATCTAGGTAGGTACCCCAACAATTTCTAGTTAATTGGATGAAAATGACTACTACTATAGTTCTACTGTTTGTCGCGGAAAACGTAAAAAATTCTACCCTCAATGCGAACATTGCCGCGCCGCCATTTTGTATTCAAAATTGAAATAAAAAATATTTTTGTGTTCCTCAAGCTATATGTAATAACCCCTAAAAATTTCAAGTAAATCAATTTATTAGAAAAGTCGCACAAAAACACATAAAAACCGTCAATTTTGGCTTTTAAAACCTTTTAAAGAAATTTAATTTGCAAAAATTTGAATATATTTTAGGTCAATCAAATATCAATTTTTTTCGGCAGAGTCAGACGCTGAAGAAGAAATTGATGGACCAGTTTTTGGAGAGGAATGAGAAATTGTGTATTTCAACAACGCTCAGGAACCTCGACGAAACTGTTAAGAGTGTTCTACATTATATAGAGGAAAAATATCAAATTATGGATTTTATTAAAAACGTCGATAATTTTAGAAACTTCACAAGAGTTGTTATCATAAATTAAATCATAAGTTAATCATAAGTTAAATTTATCATAAATTTGCATTTTGAAATTATGTGAAAAAACTTAACATCAATTACTATTTGCAATAAAATCTATTAAAACGAAAATTCACTATTTTTTTATAACTAAATAAATATTATCTAACTAAATTATGCCGAGTTGGTGTACATTATTTCATCATCAAAATTTCACCACCAACCTTTAGGCTTAGGATTATCAATTGTTTTTTATCGACATTTTAAATTTTATAGTCACCTGATTATGATTCGGACGAAAAAACTAGAAAGAATTAGTATTAAATTATTTGAGAATTTCACTTATCGGGAAATTTAGAATTTAGAAATTAATATCAATTAATACTGTAATTAATTCCGATTATCGTAAAAAACAACCCATGGATTCGAAAAAAAAGTTTGCTAAGAAAACGTAAGACATGAAAAATCGTCTATTTTGTATTTCAAGTTAAATACAATATTAGCCCCAAGGCGATTTTAGGAGATCGAGCATCTCCCAAATAACCAGTGGCGTGCTCACTCAGTTTACACTGAGTGAGGGAAAAATCATTTTATATGAAAACTGGCACAAAATTTTTGTTCGGGCGTCCTCTCCCTATTTACTCTGAGGTTAAACTGGGTTAAACGTTAAACCACACAGTAAACTACACGTCCACAGGATCACAAGATCATAAAAAAACATTATACAGAGCATCCTATGGATATGTGGCATAAACAACCTGAGAAATTGTTTTCACCGTTTTCACTCTGGAGTAGGTTGGTAAGTAATGCTAAGACGGCGGTGGCCACAGAAGAATATTTGGAATCTAATGAATGTAGCGCAATCTACAACAGCACTGATGATGATAAATCTGTCTATCTATCTATCATTAGGGCTCTCTGTTGTCCTAGTCTTAACACTAAACCTACCGACCGGTTTTGGTCGTTTTTCCTAGCTCAATCAGTCAAATGACAAACCGCGGTAGGTAGGATACTCACCAATTTTTGTTTCAGAAAAGAGGAGAAAATCAAAATTTAAACTTAATATTAAGTTTAATTTATGTGTTAATTTATTTAATTATGGATCAATTTGATCCATTTGATAGATCAAGGAAATTCCTTAATTAGATTAAGATGCCATGCATCTAATCTACAATCTACAAAATGATATCAGGACATTTGCCAACTCTGTAACTGAATAAAGACCTCGGTCAAATATAAAAGTCTAATCGTGATCATCTCGTTTGGAGTGTATAATAAACCATATACAATGATCATCCATTTTCATTTGGCACGGGCCATTCTTCTTATTCATTCTCTGGGATCCCAGCAATTGTCCAAGGAGAGTTTGGACGAGCGTTCCGCAAAGAGAGTTGTAATGAGTTTTGTGCTCAAAAGCAACCTGCAACAATTGCATTTTCTTAGAATATATATAGGAGGAGTGAAGGCTAAGAAGGAGACAATCATTTGGTGATCGCAAATATTAAAAGCATTATGCTCGTTTTCTGTCTCACTTTAATGATGTTGCGTGAGTGGGATGTGGCTGATGCATTTATTCCACTTTGCATTGTGATATAGAACTCTTCTATGGGCTTTATTGTGGTGGGATCATCTCAGGCTAATAGTCTCCAAGTGTCACTATAATGATCATTAATCAATATTGCGAGGGAAGATCGCGGTAGAATTATTTATCATTGCTAAATGCATCATGATTGAGATCTTCCATTTTGGACAATTCGTCAGCAAATTTCTTCGTAACGCTTCGCACGTGCATCATTGTCTAATTGTTCACCATGGAAATATCAATTGGTGGATCCCAGATGAATGGGCCACGATGCCATGAAGGTCTCTGCAATTCACATTATTGCCGAATTTATTGATTAACTATTCAACAGAATAAAAATTTCTTTTTGTGGAGGTCTTGTCCTCTTCACCCGAAATTATTTGTATGCGTATAATCTGCCTTTTTTTTGCGCTCAATTGTAAGGAGAGAACACTGATTGTGGAGTTGGCACAATAAAAGAAAATGCACTGGATTTACATACAATGTGGCTTTGTATCTCGATGACAAGATCAAGCATTGCGCATTCGATAACTACTCGTTTTTAAAACACGGCCAATTTTATTATTTACTTTTTAATTTCGACATCGTGCCACGAATCAATGAAAAATCAGCAATTTTTTTGTGACCATCCAGAGAAAAAGTAGATCAAAACCTCCTTGGAAAGAATGTTGAATTTGTTGTGGCGAAAAAAAAAATGTTTGCGTTGAAGCAGGTATCTCTTAATTTAAGAGATCATTATATAACAAATTCTTGACGAGAGCCACAAGTTTGTTGAGATTTGAAGAGGAGGACTTTGCTGTGGGTTGAAAGTAGAGTCGGATGTTATGCCATTTGAATAAACAATGGCAATGGATTTTATTTGTACAATTCTTCCTCTGTCCCAAACAAGTAAATACCACGTGAGATTGATTAGTTATTTGTACAGAAACGTTGAAAATTAACCTGTGCATCCGTTTTTGGTACTGGCGCGTGTCCAATTGCAGTTAAAATAAAATCTAAACTCTTTTTTATCTCTGACACAAAGCATCTTTTATGCTACCTATAGCAAAAAAAAGAACTAAGAGACATTTTAGGACAAGAAATAGTGGAATATTTTTTTCTGGAGGAAACTTCATCACAGAAATGAATATATTAAGTCACATTTGGAGCAAGACTCGAAAATCCCATTTGACTGGTGCCTCTGATATACTAAATTTTAATTGAATTCATGGAATTAGATCGGATTATGAGACACTTTACAATGGTATTACTGGCTTTTGTGCAGCAAACGAGTGGAAGAAAAAAATACCAAAGGGAGAGTGAATGGTGTCTAAAGGTAAATTAAAATCTGTAGGAGACAATATTCACCTACAAGGTTTCACTCGGAAATTTAATAAATTCACTCACAATATTGCCTCGTGCTAAGAAGCTCAGGAGAGGAGAAACCTGGGATCGGCTCAGCATTCTCGTGTACTTTTAAACATTACAATGATTGAAGGTAATAGGAAGGAGAAGGAAGCTGATGGTGGAAAAAAATGAGTTTCTGGAGGCACAAAGATTAATTAATTTCCATGTGGCCACTTTAGTGCCACATTGATGCTGGCCTACGCTCGAGAGACACCTTTTTCGCGACGGAGGCCAAATTACCATGTGCAGAGCTCCAGCATTGCCAGTCTGCAACATGATTTACCCACTAAAGTCTCATAAACATGTGAAAAGTTCCCCGTGGTACAATACTTTTGTGACATATTTCTTCATTGAAGAAACACACATGTCCACAAGCACGGTATTGTACCAGAAAATTATGTTAAAGTCAACAATAGCCGGAGCTTATGGGATCCCTAGGTTGACATGCGAGGGAACCATCTGAGAAAGCGTGTGCAAGTCTCGTGTGCATACCTCTGCTTTTTTTTCCCTGATCAACATATTGTTACAGTTTGTATTGCTCCTTGGAACAATATCGCAAAGAAGGGTCTTGTTGAGGAGGTTGAGGTATGACAAACAGTATTGGATGGAATTATGGGCTGTACAACGGTGAGTGTACATGACACGAAATGTAGAGGAAAATCAGCGGAAAAGACTATTATTGCACTGGTTTCTGGTTAAGAGGGTAGGTCATACTCAGGATCATAAGCCATGTTTTTAATTTACATGAAACACCCTAGTTTTAATCAAGAGTCATTAATTTTATTGAAAACAGGAATTAATGCCTTTGGCACACCTTTTGGATGGGTAGGGGAAAGTACTCTTCCTTCGAACGTTCATACCTTCGAATAATGTAAATTTTCTATTAGTTTTCCTAAGTGACTTACGCATATCTCTTAAATATTAGTTGGCTTATCATCATTTTTTGATATTTCCGTGAAAATTTTGTGTAAAACTCTTATGAAAAACAAAAGAAATTCACATTATTCGAAGGCATGAACGTTCGAAGGGAGAGCACTTTCCCCTATATTTTCATAAAAACAAAATTAATTTCATTTATTCTGAAAGTGTTACTGCATAGGAGAAATGTAATTTATTTAAAAATTGTAAAAAAATATCGTTGTGAAGTCCCAAAGTGTGTATCCAAAAAAGACATCACTCACGTTCCTAAGTAAAACGAAGTCCCAGAAGAAGCCAGATATTTTCGACCACTGAAGAAGGTGCGTAGAGCACCGAAAGCTCTGGAAAAAAGGAATTTTTATTCTGGGCAAAATCTTCTCCCGACGATTACCGGACTATTTCTTTAAATTAAACTCAACGTCGGCATTTCTTATTTCTAGAAAAAAAACAGCGTTTTCAGCATATTTTTGCTGAGTCGGTTAGCAAAAATACATCGACGGGTCATCAGTTTTCGAGCTAAAAGTGCTAACCATATGGAAATGGCACTGTATCGTGAGTGTTCTCTTAAGATTAGCAGAATTTAGCTGAAAATACACTAGTTTTTAGCTGAATTTGGTGCTCGCTGGGAAGGAAAACTGAGACACTACCGCACATGGGGTAGTACCGAACACTGCGATTTTTAATAAGATATTAGACTTCAGAGGATTAAACCTTAACGAATTCTTAGATACTATTGCGGTGATTGCTCACTGACAAAAATGTCGTATGGTCTAAGTAAATAATCAGTGTTCGGTGCTACCCCATATGTGATGATGTCGCAGTTCCCCAGTATATACAGGGTGGCTGAAAAAAAAATGCAACAAACTAAAACGCTGTATTATCCTCAATCTTTGTTCTTTTTAAAAATAAAGATAAAGTGGTAGTAAATACATCAAAATTTTAGAATATTATCAGTTTTGTTCAATACAATCTTATTTTAACATAACCATGATCTTAAGTCTGTCAGAAAATGCATTGTAGTTTGCATGAATGCCCCTTCCGAATCCGAATACCCTGCCATTTACTACGAAGGGCTGTCTTCAGCTCATCGACATTTCGCTATTTTCAATCCTATCCTTGACCAATCCAATTGCCTCTTTTGGAGAAGCCAAGTGATTTTGCATCCAGGATCCGTTGAGGCCAAGCCGAATTGAAATTGAAAAAAAGAAACGTTGTTTTTTAGCCAATCTTGTTTCGCTTGCCGAGTCTTGTTCGAACTTCTAAAATCATTTACCGAAATTGTTATATGATTACGGCAACAGTGGTCCCTTCGGGACGATTTCCAAATACACATTGGCATTCATATTGACGGTGCGGCCCAAAAACCCCAGTGGAAATCGATAATTTGCCATCATGGAAGTCTAGGCCTTCAAACACTGTAATCTTTGACATCCGGTGGTCATTCGAACGTATAAATTATCGTGAGATTTTCCCTTCAGGTAGACACAATCATTTTCTTTTCTGATCAATTGGCCAATTGGAAATTATTTCTCATCAAAAAAAGACGATATGAGAAAGTAGTCTCCCTTCGAACGTTCATGCCTTCGAATAATGTGATTTTTTTTGTTTTTCGTAAGAGATTTATACTAAATTATCACGGAATTATCAACAATTGATGATAAACCAACTAATATTTAATGGAAATGTGTAAGTTTCTTAGGAAAACTAAAAGAAAATTCACGTTATTCGAAGGCATGAACGTTCGAAGGGAGAGTACTTTCCCCTATTCTTTGCACCTTAAATGTGCAATCCAAGTTACTTCTTCGCTTTATCGAGTAGGGGAAAGTGGTCTGCCTTTGAATGCGGCAGCCTTTGAATATTGTAATTTTTTCACTTTTCTTTAAAGCATAAATTCTTTTCTATTAATTATTAGATAGCTATTCATAATCCTCACAAGTCATCAAAAAATGCAGACCGTAGCTCTTATTTTCTAGGTGCTAGGGCAAAAAAACGAAACTGAGCTCTAAACTGTAATTTTGATGTTTCACAATTCATGTGTTTTTTCATAATCAAAATAATTTTTCGAACAAATCTTCTATTGTGAGTCATAGATGGTTATTCTTGGATGGTATTTCTCCAAATATATTTTGATTCAGATGAGACAAATTTTGTGGGTGATAATAGTTTTCAAATATTGCTCTGCGGCAGCCTTTGAATCTTAATGTTGTGTGCCTTTGAATCCTCTCTTTCCATACATTGAAACATCTGACAGCTTCCTGTCCAGGAGCAGAATAGAACTTCCTACTTTGATCTGACGAATGTCATACAATTACTTATAACATGCTATCTTGCTCCGGCCGGGATGTTTCAAACTGATAATTGTCAACTTCAATGGTGTTTTATTACAATTTTTCAAGTGAAAAATAGTGCTTCAGAAAAATGTAAAAAATGTTGTTGTATAATGACTTTTGACTACAGTGATTGTTTTATTGAGTGCATTAGGGTTCATGCTAATCAATTATGGTCCGTTTAATGTTACAGCCCTAATATTGTCAGTGAAAAATTAAGATTCAAAGGCTGCCCAACCACATTCAAAGGCAGACCATGCAGGCTGCCTTTGAATATATCGACATCACATTTTCAAGTTCCTTACCAGGAAAAACTGAGGACTTGCGAGTCCTGAATAGGGTAAGCATAGAAGCTTAATGAACAAGAGAATTTTTTGGTGTAGTGCAAAGTAAAACTCATGTTGTAGTTTACTCTGAAAAAAATCTCAAATTTTGAACATCATTTTTCGTTCAAAGGCAGACCACTTTCCCCTATAACTTTTTTTAGGGTCGATAAAATCTTGTTGTTTTTGGGTTTTTTAAGGCTTCATATAGAGGCCCATTTAAAATTTTTGTTTAATGATTGTTTGCGATATACTCGTCTCATGGACAATTTTTTGCAGATATGACGCAAATTTCGTTCAATTTGTTTCTCTACCTTAAGGACGGTTACTAGCGATTAAACAAACTTTTTTACAGCTGCACTAAAGCATTTTAAAATACTACAAGTATCCTTGTACCAAGATATGTTTCGAAAAATGAAAAGATTAATTTCTTTCAGGTTTTGAAGAGACCTATCAATAGCTGCTTCCAACTTCCCATTGAAATATAGCGTCATCAATCATCAAATTGCCACGTTTGAGTTCCATTACAGATTTAAGAAGTTTCACAAAATATTTTCGGAAATGTCTTCGAAAGCTTTTTAACCAATATAATTAGTTATAATTATACAAAATATTATTATATATAGAGAAATGAAAATTAATTTAAAAAAGGTCATATTACTTGAATTTTATTAGACACATTAATTATATATTGACAGAATTGCCAATAAGTGTTCTCTGCCGAACAGGTGTTGCTTCACTCCTAATAGAGTCAATTTCATTCGGCTTACGATCTTCAGAGATTTTGTCTCTTCTCAGTCACCATAATTTGCAGTTCTTCTATCTTCTGCTTATGGCATGACTACAAGCTTTCTCCACAGCCTATACACACTTTCATCCTGGATAATATATAGTCTCTTGTAGTGCAATTTGTACTCACGAAACCTCCTTGAATAACTTGCATTTGCTAATTAGGTGTGACTCTCATACAGGCTTGAGGATTAGACGAGTGACGGATTAGCGTAATTATATTATGCCCTCGACACTCTTACGACTTAAGTCGAGAAACGGCTTAGTGGAAAATGATAGAAATGCGGTTTAACCATTATTTCGTATATAATTACACTAAGTCGTCTCTCGGCTAATCCTCAAGTCTGTCGAGGCCCTTAGAAATAATGATTAAATTACATTTCTATAATTTTCCACTAAGTCGTCTCTCGGCTTAAGTCATAAGTGTGTTTAGGGCACTAGCGTTTAAGTTATGGTCTGAAAAAATTGCGTTGTGGCTAAAGCAATTTTCAGACTAAAGGCTTAGCCTAGATCCTGAAGGTCTCGAAAGATCCTAAATATGTTCATATTTGTTAGTTTCTTCAGAGCCTAGTAAGTCATTTGTCATTAGAAATTCAATCCTATAATATAAATTCTTTCCAAAAATCCTGAATGATAAGAATTAAACCAGTAAAGCCATATGTCTAAAAGAATTAAGTCTGAAGCCCGTATAGGCCCAAAAATTTGGAGACTTACCTAAATCCTCGTTAAAACGAAAAGATTTAGTGCTTTGTTAGTGGCTGATCGATGATGACGCGGTTAGCTGAGAACATTTCCAAATTATTTTTTTTTTTTACTTTATCTCGAAATACTATTTTGCTTTTTGGAAAATTTTTGGATATTTTTATAGAGCCTTTTGAGTATGAATTTTAAAAAAATAAAATTTCTAAAACGGTACCTTAGTTCTCGAGATGTTTCAATTTTAAGTAAAGTTGAATTTTTAAAAATTATACGGTTTTTATAAATTTTCCCGAAATCTGTTTACGTGATTCCGATTGCTTGAAATCACAAAATTTTTGATCGCTTGATCAAACATTTTTAGATAATTCTGTTTATAAGAAGTAAACTTAAAATTGAATAGCTAGTAGCCAATATAGCCTTTGAATTTATTCACTGGACTTTTCCAAAAATTTTAAAATGATTGAGACATAAATATAGCACGCTTTCCCATAGTTTTCCCGAATTTATCACATAAAGATATTCAAAATTTTTAATACGACTTTGCTATACTGTTATAGTATACCCCGCTACAGATCTTATGAATATTCTTTCAGCTTGAATTTCATTTTTTAATGCTATAGCGTACCCGAATTGACACAACCTTCAATTTGCCCGACAAATTTCCTTCAGATGACTAACCCCCCAACTGAGTGTTCAATTCTTGCACACTTTACACTCAGCTGAGTCGCGTGGCGTGGGTGAAGCCCACGCAATTTTGGAAATCTTCATCATTTCCAGCTTTAATTTATATATGAATTGTTAAGAGTAACAAAAGGCGTCTTTTATCTGGCAAGGGATTACAGTCCAAAGGGACACTCCACTGTTCTCGGGCCACAAAGGCACCTATATATGCAAAAGTCTCGCGAGACAAGAGGCAAAGATGACAAAAGTTCACAGTAAACAATATGAAGAAATTATTTATGATCATGTTTAACGTGTTTTCTGCATGACATCTGTTACTCACTCGCTCATCTCACGCTCTTTTATCCCCAACCATTTATTGCATCCAGTGGATGAACCCATAAAATTGACCAAGTTATTGCTGAATAAAATTATTGCCAAGAATCATCGTGTCATCCTGGCCAGGTATCTTTCTTTTAAACGAATAACGCCACAATTTCACTCACTTTTTCACTCCACATGATCCCATCCAAGAAAGTTTCGTGCAGTAATTGAATTATTCCCCCCATCGTGTGCTTGGGCTTAAAAAGAAATGGATGGCCGATTCAACATAAAATTTCATAATTTCGGCAATTATTGCATTGTGAGAGAAAAATTTTGATGCTTTTGCTGCATTTTCGACATTATTGCACGCGTGCGTTCCCAATCTCCTGCTGTGCCTTATAAATTGGCTCACTGGCTCACAATATGAGGTATCCACCAACTTGAAGAATGGTCGAAAGGGATGCGCGCACAATTTAAGACCATGGCTAAAATCATGGCGAGATTCCTACTGCTGAAAATCTCTCAATGTCAAGCATATTTCTGCATGAAAGATCGAATGAAGAGAGAGAGCAAGATGTAAAAATTTCAGGCACTTTAGGAGGACGGTAGCCCCTTACAGTAAAATGATATTAAATCATTTCAAAAGGTCCAACTATCATAAATTAAATCCCTTTTGCGCCATCCTCCAACTTGCATATAAAAATAAATTTATTATTATTTGATACTATATGGTGCCTTAAAGTGTTTTTTTCGTCACTTATTTATCATTTCTCATTTTCAGGAGGGGACCTCAGATTGGAGGATGCATTTTTGGCTTTAATTTACGATTCCTCAAAAGATTAATCATAAGTCATACACCTTTTATCTCAGGGGCTCTCTCATTCTCTTCTTTTAATGGCAATTCAGGGCAGGGTTTTTTCAGGTGAAATTCAGGTGAGAAAGAGCTTCGATTGATGTGTTGTCACAATTAGTCAGAGAACAACAACGATTGAAAATTCTCGGAACTGATTGACGACTATTTTAAGAGACACATGCATGAATTAGTAAGTCTCGTATATTGACCACAAAAACAACAATTAGCAAAACCATTGATGTTGTGGTTTTACGAATTTTAAGAAAGTTTTCCCAATATTGGTTTTGTCCTAGAAAAAAAAATTAAGTCTTTTATTTTTATGTTTTTTTTTGTTAAATATTTATCGTTGAGAGTTTATGTAATTCTAAGACGAAAATCCGAAAGCCAAAATCCTGAATTCTTAAAAGTATCATAATTACTCCTACGATGGTACCCTCCCTAGATGAAGCCAAAGGGAAATCTTCTGTGTTTTGGAATATTATCCAGTGTATAATTTTGTCCCTTGCATGATTTTGACCATTCAAAAGTCTGGCTTTCGGGATTTTGACCCATTCGGGATTTCGACACATTCGGGATTTTGGCTTATCGGGATTTTAGCTTTTGGGATCTGAGCCTTCGGGATTTTGTCTTTTAGAGATTTAGACTTTTTGGAATTTTAGTTTTTGGGATCTTGACCCATTCGGAATTTTGTCTCTTTGTAATTTTCGCTTTTCGGGATTTTGGCTTTTAAGATTTTAGGGTTCGAGGCGTTCGGGCTTTTGGCGTTCCTGATTTTATTTTTTGGAATTCTGCCTGACATCCATTTAGACTATGTATGTAAAGGTATAGAAGAATGAAAAAAATGTAAAGATCTTTTAGAAGCTAAAAAATAAGAGAAACAAAAATAAATCTGAATTAAATTATTCTCTACAATAGATTTTTGTACCTTTAATATTAACCTTTTAATCGGATTTTGTAAAATTTAAATTTGACATAAAATATTTAACCTAAATATTCAAACTTACTTTATTTTAGAAATAAAGAGAAAAGTTAGGATTTTTGTACATAAGCACTCTCCTGAAAACTCTCAAGGCGCCTATATGAAATTCTTCGAAAACCTGAGAAATTTTCGGAAGTCGACAGGGGGAATCTGGTAAATTTTTGGACTCTCGGTAACCTTTGCTAACTTGAGAAATTCACCCGGAAATGTCAAGAATTTTCTAGTATTCGTCCCGATGATTCTCGAAAATATCTCAGACTTTTGAAAGATTGCTTGGGTTTCCGAGAGTTTTGCGTATTCGCGAGAAGTTCTTGAGAATTCTCATGAATTCAAGAAATGTTTAAGATCTTTCAAGTCTTACAGAAGCTCCCAAAACCGTCGGGAAATCCGGGAAACCTGTATGTAAGTTCGAGAACCCATGAGAATACTAACAACCCTTGGTATTGCAGGGATCCTTTATGAAACTAGGGAACCTCCGTCAACTCTTACTTCCCTGTTTTTATCACATACGAATATATTCATAACAACACAATTGTTTGTATTTTGTTTACAATTATTAGATATCTATGTAAATTTACATTGGAAGTCTGCCAATAATTTTTTGCTGTGCGCAGTTTAAGTCTTGTTAAGTTAAGGCTATACTTATTATTTTTGAAAAAAATTACTTAAATATAAAAATATTAATTTAATATACTAAATAATATAATATTTAGTAATAATAACAATAATCGTTATTCAAACTTCACACTCCATGCAATGCGTCCGTTGCCGGCTCAGCATTGCTGTCCATTGGCCAATTTTCGAAAAAAAAACAGTACTTTTACTTATTTATTAGCTCTGTAAGTGCCTTGACAGACCTACGGCATAAACTGAGAGACGGTTTATCGTAATTATAATCAAAATAATGATTAGACTACATTCCCATCAGTATCTGATTTAGCCGTGTCTCCGGTTTAAGCCAAGAAACGGCTTGGTTAGTAAGAAACTGATAAAATTTTGGTCTATCATTATTTCGATTGTAAATATGTTAAGTCGTTCACGGCTTAAGTCATAAGTGTGTCTAGGGCTGTGTAGTGTTTGCAATATAGAATGTTACTAATTTCATATTATATTATATTTAAACGTATTCAGACGTTATAAAAAAAATACTGTACGACCTCGTATTTTAAGTCGTAATTTGTTAGTTTGAATTTTGAAAATTATTTTACAAACAGGCATCAAACGCAGCAATTTCTTTTCGATATTGATTCCCATATTCAAACTATGTCTCCTTGATTACTCTTGGATGTGGGCAGTCTGAAAATATACAGTACAATTCGTAGACAATTATTTATTGGCTCATAATGTGTATTTTCGAAAGTAATTCATGTGTGAACTACCCCACCTGCCCCTGCAGGCGAAAATTGTTACACTGCACTTGGACCTGGATCACAACTTCTACCATAATGTTCACCATTCAACTGACTAATACAAAATGATTTTTATTTATTATTACCATGATTAAAATTATTCCAAATAATTTAATTGCAATTGTCCTAAAGCTAGTCCAATGTCTCAAATTTCCTTAAAAGGATCATAGGTCAAATCCATTAAGAAGATATAAAAAAAAATGTTCGATGCTTTAGTCGTTTGAAGGTAGGACGCTTTTTCCTAATTATTGCAATATTTCATAAACCGTATTTCTTTATAAATTAAAAATCGAAATAAATTTGTTTTTGAAGTTTTTTTGGACTCTTAACAGTTTAAATAAAATGTTGTTTGTTTAAGTATTTAAAGGTATTTGCAAGCTATAGAAGCAATTCTCGCCAATTGTCTCTTTAATGGAACTTTTACGTTCTATAAAATGAAAACTGCTCTCTCTTAGAGTTCGAGCAGTTAAAAAGAAAGCAATTTTTGGCCAATATTGATCCTAATAAATAGAGATCTTCAAGTGATTAATATAAAAAACATTACATGTTATAATTATACTATATTTGAAACTTTTAATAGACTTTCAAATATAGAAATCGATACCTTCTTTAATATTTATTTGAACATTTCCTTTTTCTTTCAGTACAAGGATGCTAAAATATCAAAATTAATATTTTTTGATGATCTTTGTAGGCGTTTGACTAATTAACAAACCAGTTTATAAATAGCTGAAAGGAGATTAAGTAGAAGATATACGATTACAGCGGACTTCTTCAAAAAGCCTTCTGATGTTACATATAAATCAGTGATATCTGCATCATTTGAATAATTTTATAGAAATCTATATTATAGAAAATGTATAAAATTTTATAGTTATTGGGGGAATTGGTAAAAAAAATATGTGTTCAATAACTCCTTAAAGAAATCAAATGCTGGCCAGGCGTGTGAATCACACGAGAGTCTGGAGCCATGTCCAGAACTCTTTTATTTTGCCATCATCCTCCCTGGCAAAATCCCCAGATATGGCGTGAGAAGACGAGTGTGAATATTACGTGATCACACGTGGGCGAGATCGTGCAAAGATCGAGTTATCAAAACGATTAGATACCGTGTCTCAGGTGATGATATCTCGACTAGCAATTTACTTTGCACTTTCTGAAATTGCTCTGGCAACGCCAGAAAAACCACTTTTACTGCGTACAACCTTAGGAAAAAAAAGGAGTCTGAAAAAGTCTCTTATTTAGAGTTATGATTTATTTCACATGAGAAAATATGCAAGAACCTGTGCCAAGTGTTGCCACCCATCAAATGTTCAGCTCACTTTGGAGTCACACACTCTTAAGCACGAGATTTGCCTACTCTTGGTGCAATTCCACCAATATTTCCGCAAACAGGTGAAATTGAGAGTATAGAAATTTCAATCGCATCAACGAGAGTGCCTCATAATTAATATTCACTAATGTATCTGTCGCTTTCAATTTACTGCCAACTCGCTGGAACTTGGTAAGATAAGAGTCTGAGGAAGCTCTCTTGTGCTTAGAATAATTCCATGAGAAGTGTTTGCTGTTTTGCAAGAAGTTGAGGTGTGTTGACGCACTTACTGAATCGTTTAAAAATAACTCTAATAATCAGGTGGGATTTAGAGTAATTTGTTGCAAGGTCAGATCTTTTTTTCTCTGCTCATTTCTGCGGTTTAGCCGATCAATACAAAATGCTACAGATATTGGTGTGTTTAGCAAACACAGTGGATGTGTCACTGTTTGCCGAGATGTTCCTTAAAAGGAAAACCCCCATGTAGATGAGAGCTTATGTAAAAATCCATCGTAATACATATTGTGAAGAAGTGTGACTTTGGATCTACCTACGATCGCCAGCAGCAAGTCACTCTCTGGCGATCAAGTGGAATATCAAGCAGCTATTTGATCATCCACCCACGTGTTGTGACGTCATTCATCATTTTCCAGGTGAGCCCAGGTCCAGAGATTATAGACGCCACTGTGGTTAAAATCTTAAAATTATGGAATTTATCAAAAGTCGATTGAGAAATAAGAGCACTGACAAAAACATTATTGGTACATGTGCATTCGTTTGCTCCGTTTGCTCTAACAAATTTTATTAGTCGTTATTTCTCCAGTATTTTTAATTCAAATTCATTCATAATTATTTTATTATTAATAAAAGAAAATTAATTCAAATTATTGTAGATAAATTGAAACTGACAGAAATACTTCTGAAATAATTTGTTAAATGTTCAAAAAATTGTTGTAAAATTGTCAAATTGTTGTATAAATGGTCAGCATAAAAATTCGAAATAAAAGTTAGTAAACACCGGACAAAGTCCTATCATGCCATTACCATTTATAACTCGGGTGGAGTCCTGTAGCATTTAAATCGAAAATTCGATTATAGAAATTTTATTGCCGAATATCTTGAAATTCGTAACGATTTTAACCCTTTAAGGACGATTGGATCACCCGTGACTTACGGAGAAAATAATTTTTCTAGACTACCTAAGGTTACTTCTTTTTAACTTTTGTACACGTAATTCTAAAGTATATAGTTGTAGGAATCTTATAAATAGTAAATATTTAACTATCAACTCAAAAGTAATGAATTTTTAAATGACTACACTAACAAATGATTTTTAATTATTATTGTTTTATAATTCCAATCTCTTGCAAAACCCTTTTAGGAATAGAAAATACAATATTCATACACTCCATCCTCCAACTCTGTAAGATGCATGACGTTTTATTGGTTTTGTTTATCGGTTTAATTTTTATTGTTGATTTTCGATTAGTAAAAACCGTCTCGTCTCTAAAGGGTTAATTTAATTTGACAAAAAGACCAAATAAGCAATTGCTTTTGGATATTGATGTATTTATTTACCGTAATAAAACGATTTACTTTGTATGATACAATTTTTCTTTTATAAGTTAATTCTGTTGAAATACTCGAATATATACAGTGAGTGTCAATAGTTTGTTGCCTAATGGATGTTTGAGAAATCAAGTGAAAAAAATGATAGAAAAAAATACTTTTCCAAATTTTTCTTTTTGCAGATGAGTTCCTTGTAATCCGTAGATATTATTTATAGTTTTCAAAAAAAATAATTTTATTTCATATCAAAAATAATTGTTTTCCAAAAGTTGGTCATTTTTGAAAAATCAAAAGTTTGTTGCCTCATTAAAAAACTTATTCAAAATGGTGAAAACGTGCAACCAACTTTATGTAAACCGGTTACATTTTGAGCTTATGTCATTTGATAGGCAAATAGTGGATTTGTACATTTTTAAGGCTGTCAATGGTAAATATATAGGTGTAAAAGTGATGATAAATAACAAGAAATAATCAGTTTTTTGATAATTCATAATTTAGGTTATAACGGCAAATTACAAAAAGTTGAAAGGTGGGATATTGTCCAGAGATACTGCTGGAAGGAATCGGCGTCGCTTAATTGCCAAATTTTATGGAAATTCATGAAAAGTTATACATAAAATGGTCAAATATTATAGTTATGAGGCACGAGTACATCTGAAAAACGCTACTGGTAGACCCAGGGTTTCGACTCAGAAAGTCGATAACCGCATTCTAGGTATCTCTGATAGTAACCCCATGATGTTTGCTTCAAAAATTCAGAGTCGGCTGGTTACACAAGGCATACAGGCTTCAAAACCAACCGCAATTTAATGAAAGTGGTAAGAATAATTACATGGTTTGCAGGTTTCCATTGGTAAACAAAACCAATCTGGTTAAAAGGTTGTAAATTCACTTGGAGCATGTTAAAAACGTAAAAATACAACCTCTTACGCAGTTTGGTTTTGCTTACCAATGGAATCTTGCGAGCCAAGTACCTATTCTTTTATTTTCTTTCATTTTGAGTTTGATTTTCGAAGCATTTGAAGCCTGTATGCCTTCTGTAACCAGCCGACTTTGAATTTTTGAAGCAAACATCATGGGGTTACTATCAGAGATACCTAGAATGCGGTTATCGACTTTCTGAGTCGAAACCCTGGGTCTACCAGTAGCGTTTTTCAGATGTACTCGTGCCTCATAACTATAATATTTGACCATTTTATGTATAACTTTTCATGAATTTCCATAAAATTTGGCAATTAAGCGACGCCGATTCCTTCCAGCAGTATCTCTGGACAATATCCCACCTTTCAACTTTTTGTAATTTGCCATTATAACCTAAATTATGAATTATCAAAAAACTGATTATTTCTTGTTATTTATCATCACTTTTACACCTATATATTTACCATTGACAGCCTTAAAAATGTACAAATCCACTATTTGCCTATCAAATGACATAAGCTCAAAATGTAACCGGTTTACATAAAGTTGGTTGCACGTTTTCACCATTTTGAATTAGTTTTTTTAATGAGGCAACAAACTTTTGATTTTTCAAAAATGACCAACTTTTGGAAAACAATTATTTTTGATATGAAATAAAATTAATTATTTTTTTTGAAAACTATAAATAATATCTACGAATTACAAGGAACTCATCTGCAAAAAGAAAAATTTGGAAAAGTATTTTTTTCTATCATTTTTTTCACTTGATTTCTCAAACATCCATTAGGCAACAAACTATTGACACTCACTGTATTTTAGTACATGTTCTGCCGAAGCAAGAACAAATACTCGAATATATTGAGTGGAGATAGTATTCAATCTTGAATAAACTCGGAGGAAGAATTTTTAAATTTACAAATAAATGTGTATAGTATTTCTTTATCATAAAGATCTGTTCCACTAAAACTTAGGAAAGATGTTTTTAAATGTTTTATTAAAATAGAATGATTTTCTTGCAATAAATGTTAAAAAAAATAGTTTAAAGGAGAATAGTCAAAACCGTCAAAACTATAGGGGAGGTGGGGATACTTTGAGATGTGGGGCTACAGTGTTATACGATTTTTTCGCATATTTCTAAAGGAAACATGGTTTTAAGATGAAGTTGGTGTAATTTGGATAGTCAAAATAATTGTGAATCTAAATAAAATAATTGTAAGGACCAGTTTCTATTAGAAATATGCGAAAGAGTAGTATAATAATCTATCCCCACAGCTCAAAGTAGCCCCACTTCCCCCTATGGGCGCTGGTCCCGGAATCGCCACAAATGAGACTAGGCGCGTTTTGTAGGCACTGATAGAAGATTAAAAAATTGCCGGGCCCAGGACGATAAACGCTGGGAGTCCTTGAAGAAAAGCTTTTATCCTTCCGAAAAATCGCTGTTTTGACAATGAATTGCGCAAGAATTGCTAAAGCGATCTTGATGAAATACGGTTTAGGGTCAGTGTATGACTTAAACTTTTTATTTATGCATACAACCCCCTCCGCCCACCGTCCATTCTGGTGGTCACCATACAAAATGAAAGCACTTTATGACTTCTTTCTGATAGGAGATAAAAAGCTGAAATATATCATAGGATCAAGTCTTGAAGAAGAATTTTTAACCGTGCATACCAACCCCTTCCTCCACCACTCTTTCTGGTAGCCCCCATACGAAATGAGAGCATTTTACCTTGTAACTCCTTTTTGAGAAGAGGTCTTTTCAACAATCCACACGAAAAAATTTTCGACCGAGTTTCTTTTTCTCAAGTGCGCTTAATAATTACGCCGATTCCAAATATATATACACTGGGTGTCAATAGTTTGTTGCCCAATGCATGTTTGAGAAAACAAGTGAAAAAAATTATAGAAAAAAAATTACTTTTTCAAATTTTGCTTTTTGCAGATGAGGTCTTTGTAATCCGTAAATATTATTTATATTTTTCAAAAAAAAATTATTTCATATTAAAAATAAAAAGTTGGTCATTTTTGAGAAATCAAAAGTTTGTTGCCTCATTTAAAAAACTACTTTAAAATTGTCAAAACGTGCAACAAACTTAATGTAAATCGGTTACATTTTGAGTTTATGTCTTTTGAGACGCAAATGGTGGGTTTGTACATTTTTAAAGTTGTCAATGGTCAATTTTTGTCAAGTTGTCAAAGTTGTCAATTACTACGGATTACAGGGAACTCATCTGCAAAAAGAAAAATATGAAAAAGTAATTTTTTCTATAATTTTTTTCACTTGATTTCTCAAACATGCATTAGGCAACAAACTATTGACACCCACTGTATCTCATAATCGTAAAAATGAAGATATGAGGAACGCTAATTTAACTAACGATTTTGCGGTGTGTTTACATTTACAAACAAGCGTTTGTAATAGAATAAAAAATGTTCGTCAAGTGATCGTGTTACAAACAATATTTGTGAAAAAATTACAAAATTTTCCAAACTTTTTATTGAGTTATATGATTTACGAGTATTTCGTATGCCCTCCAGTAGAAATTCACAAACATTTACGAACAATTTTAATCAAATAATTTTACAAATTATTTTTTTATGCGTATGATAGAAAATTTATAATATTAGCAAAATAAGATAGATAAATAATTCTGAATTTTGATGATCCTTACATTTAATGATCTTGTGTATTAGTTAAGAATTAGATACCTCCGGAGAAGGATTTCAACCTCAAGCAGTCTGAAGTCTGAATAGGGTCTTATGCTTTAACATTTATTGTAGTCATGTGATTTACCGCCTTTTATGGCTTTTTCACGCTATTATGCTTTAATTTATCCTGCGAATGCCTCACTTCAATTCCTGAACGCCTTAAGAACACTTCACATTTCTTTCAATGTTCTATTTCGCAATCAATTTCTAATTAAATTTCTCGAGGGTACTCTTGAGTTATGGCTGTATCAAATGCCAGAAAGTATAGCGCCTAAAATAATTGATTACACGGCTCACGAATGAGAGCAAAACTCCTGGCAAAATACCCTCAAGATTGACACTGTTGGAAATCAATTCATATTATTTATGTTAAATGTCAAATAATGTGGAAAGAATCCTACGCATATCAAGCTGACTTTTAGGCCTCACGGAGGATTGGGGAGCACATTATTTTTTTTCGCAATATGATTCCAAATGTCTGTCAAAGTGTCACTCAGGCAGGTTCACATTGAGAGGTTTAATTAAACCCTGGGTGCACACGAGAGAGTATTATAATTGTCGATAAATTGCACTAATGCAGCATTTCTCGCTCACTGAAAAATATCTGATGGGCGTTTGGTCTCTTAGCTCTTACAAGACATTTCTCTTGATATTGGAGAGAAGGTGCAACAGTTCGAGAGGTGCTATTTCAAGATGGATTTTTAGTGATTATTGCAGAGAGGAAAAGCCCGTGAGGGCATTTGGGTGTCCACTTTCTTCTTGGGGACACTTTCAAACAACTCTCAGCACTTTGACACAAACATAGCTGTGCAGGCTGTGCATAATACGACATAATTGATAAACGACAACACTAAAAATTTTCCTCCAGTTCTTTTTCTTCTGGGTACGCCAGAGCGAGATGGAGTGTGAAAAAGGTCTCAACGGGTTGACGTATGGAGAACGAGTGGAAAAATTGTTATAATAATATGTTGAATTTTTGTGTGGGATGCCTATGAGTATAAAATCATATTTAATTTTGTGTGGAGCTCCATTGAGTTGTGAGCGCGCGATTTCATTCATAAAATCCAAGAATGAGTGGTGAGGTTGTCCCTGTATGTGTTTAGGTCACATTTAAAAGTCTCTATTTTTTTCACGTGGATGTGAATGATAAAATAGAGCTTTGGCCACTCTTTGATATATGGGGGCGACTAATGCTGTTCTCTTGTATTGAGAATGAACTCGTGCATTGAGCAAGGCAATCGTGCTAATCATGGGGCATGTGACAGTCATCGCCACTGCAATCGCTATTAAATGCCCAAGTGATCTCTTATGATTTCCGTTGGAAAATAATGGAAAATCTCAAGAGGGAACTTTCAAAAGATTCTTCGCCCCCGAACTGTGAAGGTGGAATATCATAAAATATTCTGACGAGGGGCCATTAACTGCAGTACTTAAGAAATAAACAAATTATTTACCACAAATGCTTAAAATATCGAGATAATCCATAAATGTCGTAGAGGAAATTGGGGCATCACCGAACAAGGGGAAGCATTAAACACTGGAATTTTATAATTATATATTAGACTTTAGAAGATGAGACCTGTATGAATTCATAGAAAGGGATGCTCGTCGACTGAAGAAATTGTCTGCATAGTCTAAGTAGTTTAAAAAAAGAAAATGTTTTCGGTTGTACCCTTATTCGGTGGTACCCCAGTTTCTCCTATTTCCCTTTTGCCAAAATTACTACTAATTCTAAGCATTATTTAGAGCGTGCGACCAATTTGTCAATTGTTAGCCCAGTTGATGGCTATCTCGGATTGAATTCCGATGGAATTGAGAAATGTGTGGTACCTTTTGTTTTTCATTATCTTTAAAACTTTTAATATAACTTTTAATAAGGGCTTACAAAAAATATTGATTTACTAAGCGATTTAATTTTAATAAATCTATTTTCTTAATTATATCTTTACTAAACAAATATACTAAAATTCCATAACTCAATATGATATTTATAATGAAAAAGATTTTTTACGATTCAAAAGAATTTAGTACTTTAATTTCAAAAAAATTACATGGTTTTGCGAGAATTACAAAAAAAAAAAACAAATTTGTATTTTACGGGCTTCAAATCTAAGGCTTAGCTATCTGGCTTAACTCCTCTAATTCCTCATCAAGCATGATTTTTTAGGAAACTGTTGTTTAGGATTGAATATTAAGGGCAGATGATTCATTAGATTTTCAAAAATCAATAAAATTGCTTGTTATTAAGATTTTTGAGACCTACGGAAACTGGGCTAAACTTTCAGTCTGAAGCCGGTATTACAGAAGTCTTATGTGCCTAATATTGCTTCTAAAAAGTCATAGAATGAAAATATAAACATTTACTTTAAAAATCTAAGAAAATAGATTAAAATTACTTGACAATTTCAGTGAATTATAAGACTGACTCTACTAGAGGAATGTTGGAATGGTTCGCACAGAGTGAACCTTCAAACAACGCAAATTTTCTCTTTGTTTGCAAAGAGCTAGTTCGTCATTTCTTAGCAGTAAGATAGATAATTATTAAGGTCATGAGACGAGATGAAAAATTGTAAGTTAAGTCTCTGCAAACAAAGAGAAAATTCGCATCGTTTGAAGGTTCACTCTGTGCGAACCATACCTACATTCCCCTACGCCTTTAACGCTTAAGAGTCACTCAATGGTAGAATCACAAAAATCGTATTAATTGCGATAAAAAAGGTTTCATTTGTTTTAAAATTTCCATATTGCCTTTAGTTATAGATTTCCTAAAATTTTTCTGAAGGTTTGAACTCATTTTGGCTTTTCATGTCGTTGCTGTAGTCAGTTTTGTGTGATAGATCAAAGATAAGTAAGTAAAATTAGTTAGGGGACACTCCGGTGATGGCCAGTGGATTTCAGGCCACATCACAAAGAAAAACACTTCTTCAATCTTGCTCAAAGGTCTTGGTAAGATTGAAGAAGTGTTTTTCCATGTTTTTCTTTATGAGGTGGCTTATAATCCATTGGCTATCACCGAAGAGTCCTCTATCTATACGTATCACGCCAGTCCTTCATCCAATAAAGTAGGAAAAATTATTTGCGAAATAATATAATTTCCAAATTTATGAAAAATATTGATTAAAAATAATTTGACTAAAATAATTTTTTTTAATGAAAGACAGGGGGAGGTGGGGCTACTTTGAGCTGTGGGTCTAGATTGTTATACGACTTTCTCGCCTACTTCTAAATGAAGCTGGGCCTTACAATTATTTTATTTAGATCCACAATTGTTTTGTGTATCCAAATTACATAATCTTAATACTCAGTTGTCATTAGAAATATGAGAAAAAATCGTATAACAATTTAGCCCCACAGCTCATGTAGCCCCACCTCCCCCTATGTCGTTCTATTTTGTATATCTTATTTAACCCATTCAGTCAATTTAGCAGAAATACTTGAGATAGAATGTTCATATTTTGGGATTAGCTTCCTACAGATTAATAGATGAATTTTTTGAAAAGAAATTTTTTTTTACCTATTATGAATTTAAATTCTGTGCATTAATTCATAACAAACTCTACTGCTTTAGATAGAATAACTATCCAAGAAAACAAATTGGCAACTAGAATTCAAATCAGGAAAGAGGAAGGTGGTTAATTTTAACAATTTCGACGGAATGTAGTATTTTCCGTCCGCCATTTTGAGCAAAAATTTTGCATGACCTTCCGCGAAGCAAGAAAACAATAACAAAATGTATTTTCATCTCTGTCGGACTATTTTTCCCGAGTAATTGAAGAACTAAAGCTAGTAAAAATCCATTCCCGACAGCAATTCAGATAAAAATTTCCCAGGAATAAATCATCTAAAATCACTTATTTTGCGTATGATGTATAATACCATGGTAAGAAATGGGTTAATAAAATTTTGATTAGTTTTATATGCTAGCCATTTTATATTTTATATGTGTAAGCCTCGCTAAAAGTGAAGTTTTGAACCAAATACATTAATAAACTTTGGTTGAGATGCGGACCTAGGTCCAGATTTGTTAATTTTATCATGAGATTGAAGAATAGGCATGTAGTGTGATCGCTACGCAATGTTTTGTAGCCATTTTGTTGTCCCAAAATCCGCTTTTGATACATAGTGTTTTGCATATAGGAGCATATTTTGATTAAATTAATCATCATTTAAGGTATAATTGAAAAATACCGGAAGCGATAATGGAAAATACGTTTATAAAGGTGTCTATACATTGAGCACAATTTTCGTCAAAAATTGCTTTTTTGAAGGAAATTGGCTGCAGTGCTATAGGCAGAAACGTCAAAATTCTGTCAAAAATGTAATTTTTGACAAAAATTGCTCCCAATGTGTAGAGGCCTTAACAGACGGAAACCATTATATTCCACTCCTTTTTACGGAACTAATCCGTAAAATAAAATTTTAGTGTTTGTTTGTATGTAAATGTATTGGTATATAATTTTTTTCTGTACTTCTTCATGTTTATAGTAGTAATAAATTTCAGTTGATAATAAAACAATTTAATTGCTTACTTACTTACTTACTTATTTACTTACTTAAGTGGCTGCAACGTCCTTTTAAGGAACTGGGCCTCTCGTACTAATATCCTGCACTTCTGGCGACTCTCCGTCAGCTTGCTCCAAAATGTAGCATATGGTGCTATCGTAAAGTCTGTCCTATCGGAGGCTTCTTGAAAGTTTTCATAACAAACTTTCTTTTATGAGGAGGGGTTGTTAGTCCCTCGTCCAACCCTCTCTAGAAAGACCAAATTTCTCCCTTTTCTGAAATATGACAGATATTCTATTCTCTTCAATTCTTCCGATCTTCATTAGAATGTATTTTCTTTTTCAAAATAAAAAGATCCAGCTTTTTCTCCAGAGCTTTCGACCCTTGTAGAGTGTTTTCTTCAGCTATGGTTGATTATGGTTGAATCTAGATATTTTGCAAAGGTCTTGAAATTTCTAACACGTCTGCATTGGACTCAATCCGCAATGAATCGGTAAAGCACTGAGAATTGACGTATTTTGGTCGGATATTTTTATTTATTGGTCGTGTTTTTTTTTATCTGGCAGGTAAACGATAAAATATATCGATTTTCGGTCTTCCGAAACTCTTCTATCCCAAAATTCCAAGTATTCCGTAAAGCTGAGACGTATTGTCATGTCTTTCAAGAATTCAATTCAATTCAATTTCAATTTATATATTTCTCCTCAATTAATGCTTGGTTGCGTCTGCCGCCGACTTACCACGACCGATCTCATCAGGTAAACGGCAGAAACCCTGAATCATAGATCGTATATGCCAGGATTTATGCAGTTTTACAATTGCAATCAGCTAGTTTTTATATCTAATTTTTCATATATATAATTATATCATGAATTCAGTTTTCAGTTAGAAACCCCTCGGATTTCTACTCCAAACTACTGTACAAGAATGGTCAGTCACATGGGTAATAAATTGAGGTAATTCTGATTAAATCTCCCCCAATTGTGTCGTCCTCCTGAAAGCATTTCTTTAGCCTCTTCACTGGTAATAAGTGTAAATAATACATTTTAGAGTTGATCAAGGATCAAAAATCCATTAATTTGGTGCATTTCATTAAATTATATCTCATATTCCTTTCCGCAAACCACTGTTTCGACTTTTTTTTGCGCAGTAAATGGCGCCAGTAAAGTGTGGGTTTTACATTAAACTTCCCAATTTGTGGTTTTACGATCCATTAAGTAACAAACGAAAAGATCTTCTCTCTCTTGTTCTTTCAACTCTACGCGGGATAATTTTATTAATAAACAGAAAAAGATGAAACTGTGGGAGAAATTTTGGCTTTTTTTTTTCTTTCGTGAACTTTTTGTCTCAAAAATTTGTGATTTTATGTGATAATTGATGAAACTCCAGGAAAAATTTACATATATATTCTGTATAACATGAAAAGAAGAAAAAGACATTTCCTCCCAGGGAAGCAATATTTCTGTGAATAAACATCAAAATAGTTTTGAACAAAAAAGAAGGTGTTTTTGTGGTAAAAAAAAAAAACAACATAACTTGAGGTGAGAGACAACACAAGAGGAAATCAATTTAAAATGAGATTGTGGTGTGTCGCCTATTGACTACTTTTATAATAAATGCACAATCATGAGAGACTGTGCGTAGTTGGATATTTTATGAATGAAAATGCCTAGATGTCGAAATTATTTGTTAATTTATGCTACAACATTATGAATAAAAAAAATCCACACACACAGACACTCCAAGTGATTGAGTTTTGTGAATGAAAAAAAGTGTTGCAATGCTCGACGAATATTTTATGAAAGAGTGGTCGATGGCATTCCAAGTTTCACTTTAAGTGAAATAGGCACGATTTGATAATTAATTTTGAAAAATATGGATTTTCCTTTGCAATTATGTAAATTTTCTGGCTAAGATCAATTACAATTATTGGAGATCTGAAAAACTCGTTATTCTAGTCATAAATTGTATCAAATTACTTATCTCTTTTTTTTTTGAGACATTAGATGCCGAGAGCCAAAGGACGGACATCCCACAGAGAAACATAAAGTTAAGTATTATGTGGTTTTCAATGTCTGGAAAATGCCTAAAAGTCACATCGCCAATATTTGGCTCATAAGAGAGTGTTTTAATTAAAACCTCTTCCCCAATGGCCTTTCCAACCAAGGAAGGCAGTTAGGCAAAAGAGATGTTTTGCTGCCAAACAGTGTGACAATCGTAAAGTCCAATGTGTGAGCATTTCAGCAAATTTAACAAGAAATTAAATGAGAATATGGCACGGAACGAGCTTCTATGCAAATGAGATAATATTATTTATAGTGTCTTGAGCAACCTTCTTGAGAGTACTGTGCTATATAGGCATCGCTGTCTTGCAAATGAGACACTCTCGATGGTATTGGATGCTATTATTGAAATTACTTGTCAGTCCATGTTTTAGTTTTTCATTCATAAAAGTGCCGCTCGATCCATGAATGATTAATAATAATAAAAATAATAATATCTCAGCCTAGTGTGGTTATATAAATCGATTAAAAAGCATCAACAAATAATATCTATCTAGTAATTTCTTTACAATGCAGTAAATTTCGACTGCTCCATACCATATTATCCTAAGCTGAATTGAAATTATATTGTGCCCTAGACATACAGTACCGTTTAAAACATTAAATACACCCTTCGTAAGTTTAAAATACACCTGGTTTGGACCAGGGAAACGCTGTAATATCCAGTTCTATTGACTGAAACAGTTAAACCTAAAAAAAGTTTTAAACAAAATTTGAGTAAATACATGCGGGCTAAAAAGAATTATGAGGATCAGTCCAAATTGAGCTTTTTGGACAAAAATGATTTAATATTATATTAAAAACAGCTCTTATATACTAAAACTGATCTAATCTTTTAATAATCCCTAAGCTAAATACTAGGCTAATTGTGCCAAATTTCGGCATAGTTGCATGCAAGCGCCAAAGTTTCAAATTTGAAATGTAATATTTTTAATACAAATTGATTTTTTTATTCCTTATTCTAAAGGAGTGTTGCTAGGAACCTTGTAGACAGTTTACCGTCATTATTTGTTCAAAAATTATTCTTAATACATTTTAAAATGAATAAAAATGTAGACATAGTTTGGTGGTCTATTTCGGCCACCTTCATTCTCGTAGATCCTTGCCTTTCAGGAAATCTCCCAAAGCCATTTTTACGTCATCTCGTTTGTCGAATGTGTTATTTTTTGCATTGTATAATCTCACAGAGTATGCAAAAACTAAAAATTCACGGAAATTTGAGGAACACAAAAGGTGGCCGGAATTGCAAGCTGGCCGGAATTTGGCACACTTACCCTATTAGTATATATTATTAAGAGTAAGAAAAACTGAAAATTATGCAGAGGGAATATTTTTGGTATGGATTGTGGTCGATTTCCGATGTGATTTGTTCTGATAGGAGTTTCTTTCAAATTCTACTTTTTCATATATTTTTTTATTATTTTTCAAATTACTTCTTGTTGTTGTTGCAATTTTATTTCTTTTATTTTATAGTTTTATTTAAAAACACTAGTAAAATCATCAAATTCGGTTCACCTCGAAGAATCCTCTTGTAGCTTTAATAAGCGCCTCACAGATTCGGGGCATCCTGTTGATCAATTTCTTCAAAACGTCAGAAGGAAACTCTGCCCGCGCATCTTGAAGTGCTTCCACCAAGGTCGGTACTGATGTCGGCGCCTTCTCTCGAACCTTCTTGTCAAGAAGATCCCAGAGAATTTCAATGGGGTTACAATCGAGTATCTGGGGTGGCCAATGCATGTAATTTAGGACCCCTGTGTTTCCCTTTCTCCAGAAGGAAACCTCTACAAAGCTCTGAGGAATGCTTGGGGTCGTTATGCTCTTGAAAAACAAACCCACGCCCAATAAGCCGAAAAAAATTCAAAAATAGATAGATATGCAAATGCAGTGCCTCAGATCCTATGCCCCGTGAACCAATGAGACCCTATGACAAAGCAAAAAAAGAACAGATTTTATCACTGTGGAAGGTCTTTAGCCCGAGTCGAAAGCTTTGGGACAACCGTTTTTTCTTAGATGCCCAATCTTCAAATATTAGGTGAGATTCTTAACAAAATCTCACCTACTATAATCCTAACAAAATTTCATGTCGTCCGATCGACCTCAAATTTGGCCAAAATGTGTTTCGCCACTTCCTGATTCCGAATATATATGTGGCTAAGTTACGTTCCCGGCCGGCCGGCCGGCCGGCCGGCCGCTCTTTGGAGCTTAATAGCTCCTAAACTAAAAAAGATATCGACTTGCGGTTTTCGGCAAAGGTTATATATCGGGTGAAAATTGCAACTTGGTGCATAGACCCCCCACCCCCCACCCCTCCTTCCGCCATTTTGAAGACCCCCCTTTTTTTGTTTTCTCAATAGCTCCGCCCCTATGGCATTCAGCGGACTCAAATTTTAGTATGTTATAGCTGGGCCTTAGAGCTTTCCATCAATATCAAACTTAAGGTCCCCCGACCCCCCTGACCCGAGCTATAAGGGTCCAAAAAAAATTTCTTAAAATGGCCATAACTCCGGTTCTAATTGTCAGAATTTAAAAAGTGAGGGCTTTTTGGAAAGCTCTCGTGAAATGCCACTTCCCCTTCTAACATCGCAAGTTCATAAAACCACCGCTAGGGGCGCTTTTTTTAAAAAGAAAATTTTTAAATCTTAAAAGTTAAATAACTCAAAAATTCCATTGTGCATCGGGCTGAAAATTTAGTATGTTGTAGCCGTTGATTATACCTATCAAACAAAAAAAACCTTAAGTCGATCCATAACCCCTGACCCGAGCTATAAGGGGTCAAAGTTCGAACATTGACCGGCCTCTATCTCCGGTTCTAATTAACATAGCGACCTAAATTTTACCTTTTTGGTTTCGTCTCGATGAGTACTTTCAGATGGAAGTTCAAAAAGTCACCACAGGTGGCGCTGTGATAGCGTCAAAATTCATCGAAATTCAAAGTCACTTTTCTCAAAAACGGCATTGTGCAAGTTAATGAAATTTTAGTATGTTGTAGTCCAGTCTAGGACGTTTCCAAAATGGTGCGTATGCGCGCTGTGGTTAAAACAGAACCGGAGATATGAGGGGTCAAAGTTCACAAAATTCAAAAAATCATATCTCCGGTTCTATGTGACCGATTTTGATGAGTGAGGGCTTAAACGAAAGATCTCACCAAATGCTACAACTTTCTAGAATATTTGAACTTCGTGGGACCAACACCAGGGGCGCCACAGTCGAAAAACCAATTTCAATATCACATAACCTCAATTATCTCGACTGTCGCTAAACCGATTTTGATGATTACTTCGACACAATTGTAGAACACATTTGTCTCTACATTTCGTCCATACATCATTTTCCGCTCAGACTATGCTATCACTCCGATTTTGCCGTTTAAGTGTGAAAAAATTGATTTTTCCCATAAAAACGCTTTGAAATCACTCAGATGCCAATTTGACTGCCTCTACTCCACCAAGACACTTAAAATAGGGTTTTAAATGGAAAGTCCCACAAAATACAACAATTCTTTGAAATAGTTGAAGCTCAACAAATGACTACTTAGGGCACTCTGGATGAAAAAACGAGTTAAGAAACAAAAAACCTCGCTTATCTTGGCTTCTGAGTAATCGATGAGATCAAGTTCTACAGCAAAATTATAGAGAACATTCTGGTCTACATTTCACCCATATAACACTTTTGTGCCAGTTCATCCAAATTCTTGATATTTTGGTTTAAATTCAAAATTTGTATAATTTCACGAATTTGATTCAAGATAACTGAATGGCGACTCACAATTTCAGCTCTAAATCGAATTTGCATGCACTCCGAATTAGCTCACGTTAAGAATCTCACCTACATAAGCCGGTTAGGATTATCTGTCCCTTTTTAAACGACGCTTATTCATAAAGTATAATGTATCTGAAAAACATCAAAATTATAAAAATAAGTAATAAAACATCACTATTACTCGAATGAGTACTTTGCTGCTATCCCAAAAAATTTTACGTAAGGTTTTTTTTACATTTAAACTTTAATAGTAAACTTGGTCTAAGTCATCATCATCATTTTCAAACCGCTTATCCTTATTGTGATTGCGGATTTTTTTTTCGTGCAGGTCGTATCCGGTGCAATCCGTACGTCATCCAAAGCTCTTTGTAGTATATTTTTTGCAAACAGAACACTGTGAAATAGACAGAGGTTTTGGGGTGGTCCGCGTTTTAGTATTCACTAAGAACTTTACATAGACGTAAAGATACCAATACGTACCTGTAGCTATTTCTAGATCTAAACTATAGTCAGTTCTGAATTTTAGATAAAGCAAGATTTAATTCTACCTGATACTTAAGAGGACGTTTCACAAAAGCTCCAAGTCACTATCTAATAACAACTATCTAATTTCAAAAAAATAATTTCAAACCTCTTTCCCAAAAAGACATCGGATTATTTTTCTGGTTTTTCTTGTTAGGTTTTCCTGAGCAATTTTTGCATTTTGTGACAGGATTTCAGGTCAATTGACTGCAAAATGAATACGAAAAATGTCTTAGGTTTCCATATCAGGGGGTTTCCAGCTGAAAGGTGTGAATGAAACTAAAATTGACATATACCCAAAACCAACCCCTCAACTTTCCACAATTTCACGATGCATTTGAGACACTTTAAATGTGTTTTTCATGTGACACATGTGACACCTTTTGGACAGTTGGACAATAATGCATGCATAATTTATGTGATTTCATGTGGGATTTATTCACAAAGGTACATTTCTCATAATAATGCAGAAAGAGTGTCAGGAAATTTGTGCAAATGCAATTGCCAGGAGAAGGGTCAGGGTGTTCAAATGGAAAAAGCCGCTCTCTTTCAGAATCTTCCGCAATTGAGACAATATCCAATGAATATCGAATTAAAATGTGCAGTGATACAAATGACACACTATTTGCCATTCATACAGGCGCTTCCGATGTGGCCAATTGCCCGGCGCTGGCCACAAAAGAGGCACCGGCGACAATCATCCGCCAGGGATGAGATGGGAAAAGAGGTGGAGAAGTCGCAGTGAAGCATTAAAAGTATGCGAAATGAATTAGCATATAAATGAAGGTAAGGGAGAGAGAGAGATGATTGTGAATTGAGCTAGAGGTGTTGATATGGTAGCCTGGGTTGGTAATTGGGTGACAACTTGGAATGATTGCAACGTGTTAATTCAATTTAAATTCCATAGAAATATTGAGAGATGTTGTCAAGTCTTTTGATATGGTAATTCCCATCAAGGCTGCCTGCATCCACTTGAGCGATTAGATATGCACTTGTTGCGGCAAAAATCAATAGAATGGACATCTTTTTCCCTGGGTTTTCAGTATAAAACCCTGCTTGAGTGATTATCCTAATTGACCCAATGACTTCACATCCCAGCACTGACTCATTGATTCCATTGCCAATGCGCTCTTCACTGGAAATGAGATACGATCGAAGATTTTTCATCATCTCTCCTATATGGTCAGTAACAAATTTTTGATTTATTGGCCAAAAGAGCGGTGTATGTTTTCCCCAATGCTCCGATGCACCCAGAGAAGCATCTTGCATCTCTTCCGCACACGGCTACTATAAAACGATCACCGCAAGATGGGTACCTCTTTGTAATCCACCTGAGAGCCGATAAAACATTTAACCAGACTCTGCTTGCTGTATTAATGACTCTCTTTCTCGATTTCTTTACCATTTTCATATCATACCACAAAAATATTATAAATAATAATTAAGCAATTTCGAGAAGTCCAACCGATGGCCTAAAGTGTTGTTAATTGTGGAAACGATGGGGAGTATTGGGGTTCTCGGATGAGGGTCTCTCTCGATACATTCTGTTCTTCCACCTTGGAGGTAAACACAGATTTATGACATGCAGAATCATTTGATCAATGATAATTGGAGGAAATTCGATACAACATTTCTACTGGAGATTTGTGATTGAGATATATGTGTGATCATTCCACCTCAGGGATCTCTGATAAACGGTCTCTGGCTTGATAAATTGCTCCGAACGATAATTCTGTAGCAAAGTTTAGGAAATGCCGTTTGAGCAAGGCGCATTTCACTCTCTAAAGGCAATTGCATAATTAATCTTATTCGTAAAATTGCATTATGACAAACATAACAGCAAGAAGAGTGTCTTGAAGATAAGATAGGTCCTATGAGAGAGGGTATCTTTGATATGGGGGGCAGTATAGTACGGAGTGAAATATTCTTTGGGCTTTTTGGACAATTTATCATCATACACATTCTGAAAAAAATGTCTTGTTAAACGAACAAACGGATTTTGTTGAAATTTTGTCAAAAGGATATTATTTTTCAATTTGACAAAACTTTTCCTTGCATTTTATATGGAAAAACACCCTTTTGACAAACTTTTAACAAGATCCAGTTGGCCGCCCATTTGACAAAACTTTTCCATATCCTGTATGGAAGAACATCCTTTTTACAAACTTGTCTTGTTAATTTGACAAAACATTTTTTTCAGAGCAGAAAAAAATATTTTGTAAAATTGTTCGTAAATGTTTGGAGGACTTGCGAAATGCTCGTGAATCTTTTAACCCACAAACAAGTTGGTAAAATTTTGTACATTTTTCACAAACATTGTTCGTAAAATGACTATTTGACGAACATTTTTTGTACTTTTACAAACATTTCTTCGTAAATGTTCGTAAACACACAAAAAATGTTCGTAAAATTTTGTTATTTTTTCGTGAATTCTCGTAAAACAAACAAAAATTTACGAACAAATACGAACAAATGGCAAAATTTTACGAACATTTTTTTGTGTGTTTACGAACATATACGAACAAATGTTTGTAAAAGCACGAAAAATGTTCGTCAAATTATCATTTTACGAACAATGTTTGTGAAAAAAGTACAAAATTTTACGAACTTGTTTGTGGGTTATAAGATTCATGAGCATTTCGTAAGTCCTCCATAGGATTTCACAAACATTTACGAACAATTTTACAAAATATTTTTTTCTGTGAGACACATCTTGTCTATTGCATTGCTCAATATGTTTCAGGTTAGAAATCTTTACTTCGTCAAATAATTAAATCTCTAAACTAAATGTTCGAAAAATAGTTAAAAAAAATAATTTTACTTAGAAATTATATTTAAATTATTTATTATTAGTTTTATTTAACTTATTAAGGTTTTTATTTATAAAAAATAAGGAATCAAGTTCAAATTATGGAAATCATTCTCATTAAACCGTTTTTTTTTTAATTTTTTTTTAACAAACCGGCAAAATCCCTATTTGAATTAGGGGGAAGTGGGGCACTTTTGAAATTGGGATGCTTCACATGTTTTTAAATAAAGTTGAGCCTTATCGTGATATAATTTAGCTGCACAAACAGATTCAGGAGCTAAATAACATTAGGATATGAGTCAGTTCTACTTTAACATAGAAGAAAAATCCCAATTTCAAAGGTGCCCCACTTTCAAAGGTGTGCCACTTCCCCCTACGCTCTAAATTATCCGAACATTCAATTTTTTGGCTGGCATGCACGGACGAACCCAAGTACACATGAATCACTATCATAAAAAGTGTTGTTCGATAGGCCTATATTATGCAAAAAAAATATTAGGTCGAATCGACCTTACAAATCACCCTCTCTACACTGAGAAAAATGTGGATGGTAAAATTTACCATCCTCCATACAAAATTCTAATGGCCGGATAGTAAAAAAGTCACCCAGCAAACGCGATATTAAATTGGACTGTCAAAAATTGTAGAATCTATTGCATGGATAGTAAATTCTAATAGCCGGATGGTAAATTCTAATATCCCCGGATATTAGATTTTACTATCCGGATGGTAAATTTTACTGGCAGGATAGTAAATTTTACTAGCCGGATATTAGAATGAAAAATGTCGGAAAAATTTATTTTTCCTTATTTTCATTGATTTTTGGCCATTGTTTGAGGGCTTGGGGCCCTTCCTGGATGACATTCTCTGTATTTCAAGCCATTTTGATGCGTGAAAATCTTTTTCCAACTTTGACGACTCAGCCGAGATTTGAACACGCGACCTTTGTGATGACAGTCCAGCATCTTCCAGCTGCGCCACGAATTGCTATAATGTATTCAAAGCATATCGAGAACCGTTGCATCGGCACACACGATATTACAAAATGACATTCTAACAGCAGGATGGCAAATTTTATTGGCTTGGATAGTAATTCCAATCCAAATTACTATCCTCCGTTAAAATTTACTGTCTTCCAGTTAAATTTTAACATCTAATATGCGGCCAGTAAAATTTACTTCCCGGATATTAGAATCTAAGAGAGGTCAAGGTAAAATCTAAATGAGGATAGTAAATTTTACCATCCGGCTGTTAAAATTTACTATCCATAGGATAGTAAATTTTAAAATGTCAAGATGGTAGATTCTAAAGGAAAGTTTCTATGGAGGATGGTATTTTCTACTATCTTTTGAGATAGTAGAATTTAAAGACACGATTTGTAGAAAATACCATCCAAATTTTTCTCGGTATACCCACTTATAGGTCCGTCCCTATTTGAATTTCGCTCACTGTGTATTCGTGGGTCGCGAAATTCTTCACAGATTTTCGCGGGAAATGAAATTTTTCGCGTGTCGCGTATTTTTTCGTGAATTTTTGCAGGACACAAAATGATCACATTGTGCCCACAATATGACCACATTATGTCCACAATATGACTACAGTTTGACCACCATATTACTACCATATAATCACACAATGACCACATTAAGACTATTTCTATTCTATCCATTCTCAATGTAAATTTCGCACATCTCAAGCCAAAAGAAGGCGCTAAAGGGATGTAAAGTTTGAGGCCTCTATCTCTCATAGCTTCCGGAATAATCGATTATAAAGTTTTCTAGATACTTTTGTTCATTTCTTTTCCAATTTTCTTCATTAATAACGATAGCGATGTTACATAGTGTTTAAGAATTATTAAAAGAAATTTGCGTTATTTGTATATAGTATCGGCCGAAAGTTTCTTGACAAATCTATGTTAGAGACATCAAATTTTAAAATATTATATAAAAAAATTACTTTTCAAAATTTTTCTTTTTGTTTTAACTGGTAATAGGGTGTTGATTACGCGTATTTGACCATTTTGAGTCACTTTTCCAAATATGTCAAGAAACTTTTGAGCGATGAAAAATGATCAACTTTTGTAAAAGGATTATTATTGAAATGAAATGAAATTAGATATTTTTTATGAAACACATTAAATAACATTTACGAATTACCTGCAACTAATTTGCAAAAAGAAAAATTTTAAAAGTAAGTTTTTTATGAGTTTTTCAATTTTATTTCTCGAACCTATGTAGGGAACCGACGTTGTTATTAACTTAATGAAAAATTCGGTGATCGTCGAATGGGAGGAGGTTCAGCCCAGAATAAAAATTTCTTTTCTTCTCAGAGCTTTCGATACTCTACGCACCTTCTTCAGTGGTCGAAAATGTTAGGTTTTTTCTGGGACTTCGTCTCGATTAGAGACAAGGATGATGTCTTTTTTGGGTACATAGATCACTAAGTTTACACACTTTTAGACACTTTACAGCAATTAACAAAAAAAACCTTTAACAATTTCTACAATAAATGATTGATTTTGGCTAAAGCACTTTTTATTTCTTTATTTGGCGCTCTAATGTGGCTTTCTTTTTGCGGGAACTTTCTCGAACATAGCTTTGTTAAGAAACTTTTGGCCGATACTGTAAATATCGTTCGAGTTTGTCACAATCCAAATTTTCAACGAAGGAATCGCACCTCTATAAGCTGATCTAGACTTACCACTTGGCTTGTTATTGAAATGAAATGATTTGTGATCCATTCGTCCTTAAAGAATTGAGTGGCTTATGAAATTATATTAGACAGACTAATACGCATTTTTCTTCACAATCATCTTATAAAAATTTTATTTTATTTTTAATAATTTATTCTATTTATTTTAATTTAATCTAAAGAGTTTGTAATGAAGTGCATCACTGTCATATCCTCTCCATTCTTCCCCATAATGAAAGTTGTTAAATCTCCATTTTGCTGTAAAATAAATTCCAGAGAATTTTTAAAGCAAAATACTGAATATTTTCAATTGGAAATCCACAATTTCTCTCCGTATATCCTCATGCTCCTCAAGTCATCTAACATGGATCTTACTTAAAATTCCCATCATGGAGCAATAATTTTCACTGCAGTGAAAGATGCAAAATATTGGCAGCAATTGTGGTGATTTTTTTAAATTTTCTCCTTTTAAATAAACTCCCTGTGCCATCATTGGTCCGTCGAACGATGTGTGGTGTCCATCCTGGGCAAAGAGTGTGTTTTAATTCGATATTGTGAGAAAATGATCATTATCAATGTTGAACGCTTCTCTTTAATTATACAGATTCGGCTTTAAGTACGCGGAATGTCAATTAATAAATAACAACATAATGGGCTCGTGATGACCATAAAACGAAAATGTCATCTGAAAAATTCATGTCATAAATTTGCACTGGCATAAAAATTGCATATATGCTATGGTTGTGTTCCAAAGATGGGGAGAGGGAGAATTGTAATGGAAATGGGGCCAATTGAATAATTGAAACAAAAGTTTTAAATGAGTTTTAATGCTTTCTTAATCGATTGCAATCGAATGTGATGCCGTGTGAATTCTGTGCCTTGGAGATGGACACGATTGTGCCAAGAGATAAGAAAGCCACCATCGACGATGAGTCGACAATTTCAGGAATGCCCATATGCAAAATGGTACATCAATCAGTTTCACAAGTGCAATAATTTCTTCTCCCTTCATGTCCTGGCCTTGTGGAAGATACTTTGCTTCGACGTTGAATTGGAAAAAAAGACGGTGGATTGTTTGAGGGAAGAAATACCAGATGAAATGCCTATGGCAATTTAAATATATTTCCCGCATTTGAAGTCTTTTAATTGAAGATCATTCTTGGGATAATATATCACAAAAAATACGCTGAATCTTCTCTTTGAATACTCAGTTGCCACTTTTTCACCCTTTTATACTTTTCTTTTCAATGTAAACAGGCAATTTATACAGGTTCTACTTGTAGTATTTTTTAAGCTAAATTAATTTTCCTCGAGGGTGTGTTTTGTGGTGTACAGAGATCGATGATACGATGTGCTCCTCGTCTACCTTCTTTATTGCAAATTTTGCTTAAAGTGTTTTTTAGAACACCATGCTAAGATCAATGGAGGTAAAATGCATAAGAAATGGATAAAAAGCATGCAAATTGAATTGGTTTATCATTTTAGTTTTTTCGCTCACTCCGAGAAAATTCTCTAAAAGGCTTTTTGATGCCAACTACAAGGACAATCCTTCGATATCTGTGAGGGATTTGGCTAAAAAATGAAGTGTTCTCCCAGTTTTGTGGACGAAATCAAACACAGGACGCAAAAAGTCAGATGGCCAAAACCTGAACTCTAATGTTGAACGATAAGATAATTAGTGGTTTCGAAGGATGCATCTTGATGGATAAGACGTGGAAGCAGACTTCAAACAATTAGGGGAATTCTGTAAAGATATGACAATGTCATATGATAAATTTTCATGGTAAATTAGTGAGCAGGATAAAGGTAAAGCCCGGTGAATATCGAATGGCCATTGCAAGGAGCTCTAGGAAGTCTCAATAATTTAGATGAATTTTATTTTAATTTATCAGAATTTACCACATAAAATCTTTAAAATTTGTCACATGACATTGTCACACTGTTACAAAATTCCCCTATATTCGCACTGAATATGATTGAAAGTACGCTCCCTTTGAATGTTTATATGCCTTCGAATAATGTGAATTTTCTTTTATGTTTCCTAATAGACCTACGCATTTATACTTAATATTAGTTTATTATCAGTTTTTGATAGTTATGTCATAATTATGTTTTAGTCTCGTAGGACACATAAAAGAAATTCACATTATTCGAGGGCATGAACGTTCGAAGGGAAAGTACTTTCCCTTATAGATTCAAAAACTATTACAAGTTTAAAAAAAATGTTCTGTTTGGCGATCTGCTCATGTGGACGTCAGAGCAAGATGTTCAAAAATTCCTCCAAAAATGCCTATTGCCTCTGTACAGAAGCCATGACATATCCTCGATCTTCTGACCAGATATGGCATAATGAGAGTCATTACTCAAAGGCAACCAAAGAATGATACGAGCTATGACGTCCGTTACGTAACTAAGCAGATAAGCTCCCAAACAGCCCTAATATTTATCCCATTTAAAGATATTGGGCTATCATAGAAAAAGAGCTGAAGAAGAAGGCCAAACCTCTCCAGAACAACCAGGACTTCAAGAAAAAGTGGAATAAAATGGTTAAGGACAATTGTGATGATCTTGTGAAGAGCTTGAAAAGGGGAATCGAGAAGAAATTTATATTTTCCTTTTTTTAATGTTTTTTTTTGTTTTTCAGACATTTTCCTTGGGTGCGATTTTTTCGTAGACACGCTTTATATAAAAATTTCAATAGTTTTTGATTATAATGCCTAACATATATATCAGTCAAATAAATTATCATAATCACCTTAATATCTATAAAAGTCGTAACAAATTGAATTCGGTAATGACTAACAGGGCACTCAATGGGTCAAGTGGTAGAGCACTCGCTCCGTGATGCAAGTGTCCCGGTTCGAATCCCCTTTAGATTCGAATTGCATTCATTGAGCTTCACTGCATTTGATTCCTCGGACATGAGACTGACAACCTCATCCCGTACAAGAAAAAATAATAATGCATGTCTAGAAATCCCCTTGCGGGAAGGCCTTGTTCCTTCATGGAGTGTTATGCCAGCATTATTATTATTTTATTTATTATTATTAAGGACTAACAACAATTTTGGGCCCGATAAGCTGAGTATTTGAAGGCAATTCAAAATCAAAAAGAATCCAAATAGAAACGTCTTCTCCTCTAGAACGTCAATAGAATCTTAGTATAATTGCTGAGTGTCGGGAAGAAAGTCGTGCGGAAGACAGAAATTCTTTTTCAAAAGTGATTTTTTGTATACTTTGATTTATTTATTTTAATTTATTTATTTTTGTGTAATCAATCGATTTAAGAAAGGGGCGAATAAGTGGCTTTCAGAATGAACTGTAAGCGGCAATTGAAAAAATATGTAGTGCCGATCTAAAGCTAAAAATCGGGAGGTCGGCATTATATTGCTAAGAAATCAACAGATTGGCACTATTTGACCAGAAAATCACCAGATCGGCATGCGATTAGCATGAGGTCAGCAGATTGACACTAGATCGGCATCATTTTTGGAGGAAATCGATAGGTCGACACTCAAGTGACCGTGATCGACACAATAATCCACCCCTTGGATTTAAGTTTTCTAACTTCCAACGGGTTTTAGATACCCACACGGGACCAAATAACCCGTCATATAAACGTCTCCATTGGTAGCGATCTTTTATCTCTAATGGTCTCTACACCTACACACTAGTGAAATTTATGTCCATATTGAAGAGTTTGTCCTACACAAGCGTAGGGAATTTTCTTCAATATGGACATCAATTTTCTAGTATGTAGAGGCCATCAGATAACAATATGATATTTTCCACGCAAGTCCTACTCGGTCCCGTGGAATTACCATGACATTTTTAATAGCATCCTAGGAAAGAACGTTGAAAATGTGTAGAGGCCATAATGTAGATGAGAGCTGTTCTGTTCCTGTTTCATCTCTTGATCTCTGGATGTCCCGAGTACCTGTCGAGTCTTCTGGATAGGGGAGGTTCGAGTAATCATAGTTCTTAAGCTTCAAGATGACTGTCTCTATCGACTGACCGTTCTTCATAAAGGGCGTCACGGGCGTCACTATATTTAATTCGCTTCCGGGTAGTGACCGTATTTCAGCGGCTGCAATCCGCGAGTTTTATCAACAGGCTGGATCCTAGAAACTATCTGATTTCATTTCCTTGCTTTAATGCTTCTTCCTTTGACCCTATTATTCGAAGGATGACCCTATTTTTTTGTGATTAAACAAATATAATAATAATAAGTCCTTTCTGATATACCTTTGAATCGGTACAGTGTAAATCTCAACAAGAAAAAACTTGCAAGTCGATAAGATTATTATTGAGCTTAAGAGTGTTGTACATTTGAGCCCATCGCAAATAAAAGAATGATCGAGATATATTCGGTTAGAACGTTAACCAACATGCGTTATACGGGCTTCAGACCTAAGGCTTAGCTATATGGCTTAACTTCTGTAATATATCGTCAGTCAAGATTTTTTGGAAAATTTTGACTTAGGATTGGATTATTAAGGGCAAATGACCTATTACATTTTGAAAAATCAATAAAATCGGTCGCTATTTAATGTTTTGAGACCCTCGAGAACTAGGCTAAACCTCTAGTCTGAAGACGATCTTAATAACAGTTTTTGAATTTTCTCTCAGTGTCTGAATAACAAAGTCCGTTGAGTGAAATCCCTGAATGGAGACTACGTATTCTTTGGGTGGTTCATTGATGAGAAGAATATATGAAAATCCAAGGAGGGATTAAAATTGATGTGAATGCGAGTGATTTTCACAAATTTGCATTTACACACAATTTATGAAGTGTTTGGAATAGATCTCTTCCAGCCAGTAGCTCATTTTTCTCTGTCTCTTCAGACTCTTCAAAATTCTCCACTGAATTTCGCTCTGGGGCACATAATTTTCGGATGCTGCATACATTAAAAGAAGTTGTCGCCTTTGTTGTACCATTGAAGTGCGTTAGCGCCAGATTGACGCAGAAAACGCATCCGCGTGTGCCAAGTGTGCAAGATGGAAAGAAAGGTGCCCAATCGACCTCAAAGTCACCCACGCAAGTCACCAAAGTGACGCCAAATGCTTAGGAGTGTGTTATGTCGTGCATTTGATTTTTTTTACTATCAATTCATAACTACAATACACATCAAATAGAACTTCAACACCGGATGGTTGATTCAAGTGGTCAGCCACTTGAGTATGTTTGGTGTGGAAGATTGGTGCTCAAGAAGTGAAGAATAAATGCAAATTTATGTTGCAAGAAGGTAAACAAAGTGCATGGCTTGTAAGCAGCATGACACGTATTGTCGATTCATCAATAAACTTCTATGGATTTGGTTTTTCTGGTTTTACTCATGTTTCAAGCAATGGAGTGTTTATTTTTAACATGGATCCTATAAGATAAATCTAATTTATCATCAAAGAGAGTGTGAATAATTGACCTTTTAATTGCATGTAAGATATTTGATATTATTCGATTTCAAAAAATAATATGAACCTCTTATAATTGAGTCAAAATAATTTTGGAATTATGCATCATTATTTGACTTCCTAATTAGGCCCCGCCCACAAAGGATTTCTGCGCGTCCACTTAACTAATCTACAGGCCAAACGGTTTGAGATAACGACTGAAGATCTTCGAGGAACCCATTCGAACCGGTATACCGAGAATTTCTAAATTATGTCTTACAACTTCCAGACTTAAATTCTAAATTAAAAAAACATAAAAAATGATTGAATTATAAACTAACTAAGGTTCTTGGGCAAAGTATTACTTTAAGAAATCTAAGAAGTGACTTAAAGACGCGTTAAGTTGATTTAAACATCTCTGAAGCTTACCGATAACTTCCATTTTTTTTCCAACGTCTCCCATAAGTGTCTTTTTATGACTTACCTAAACCGTCGAAGAATTGTTTGATCTATTTTTTTTCTCCTCAAACTCTTTTATTGTCCAACCATCAATCACTGAATGGCATACATGTCAGTTGATCAAAAACTGTTACACAATAATTTTCTTCCAATTGCAGAAATAGCCAAGTATCAACACGCATTTTTCAGTTATACTGTTAAATGCAATATCGGATCTGAAAGAGTACATGTTCCCAGGACGCTGGCAAAAGTGGACTTCCCTATCGTGGAACTCGAAAATGCCATAAAGCCAAATTAAGCGAGTGTTTATGGTAAATCAGCCTCACCTGTGAGCATTTCTTCAGCCAATGTTCTTTCAATCACCTCGCTTTCGCAGCCTTTTGGTGGTGCGATTGAGAGTCTATTAGAGAAAAATGGATTTCTTGCATTTTGAGTGCGTTTGAGAGCAGGTGAGAGAAAAAGAATTCACCTGAGTAAACAATCACCGCTGCACATTGATACAGTTTTTAATGCATTTACCTTTTGCACCATCTTCTCACCTGTTTCTTTGGCGGGCAGAAGAATTCAAACTGGACGATGCCTCGGGTCCCACTCACACAGATCTCATGTCTTTGGTCTGGACATCGCCAGCAAGGCAATCCAAGGCTGTCTACTCAGATGGACATGAAGTGGTGACCAAGTGAAGACACATTCTAAACCACACCATTTGAGGTACTTGACTCTTTGGCACAAGAGTGACTTCTTCCTCTTTCAGGGCGCTCAACCCATGAGATTCTCATCCCAAGTGGTGCCCATTTCAAGAGCATTTTTGTCGAGATCACAACAATTAACATTTTGCCACTAGGGCTAAACCTGCTCATGGAGCATGAGGCAAAGAAATTATAAAATAACTAAAATATACCCACAAAATAACTAAGGTAAATAGAAGAATTTCCCTATAAAATTTAGAAAAAAAATATATATCAAGAATCCTTGATATCCATTTCAAAGACCAAAACATATTATCGATTTCACTTGATGAAATAATTTCTGGTTTTCGATTATTTTGACCAAATTTTAAACATTGTAAAACCAGATCCATGCCAACCGCGCGGAAGATAATGAGAAAATCAGAATGCGCATAAATTTGAATTTTGCTTCTGATACAACATAGGTGAAAAGCGTGTCCATATTTAGGAAGAAGTGGGTTATCTTTGAATTGGGATGCCTTTGATATAGGATTTTTCCCGTATCTTCTTAATGTAACTAGACCTTTCCGTGATATAATTTAGCTCAACAAACCAATTGTAAAGTTAAATTACATTAAGTAAAGTTTTCCATTTAAAAATCGGAGAATAAATCATATTTCAAAGGTACCCCAATTAAAATGTGCGTCACTTCTCCCTACCTATATTTCAGTTCCTGAATTAGAAAAAGGTTTACACTTAGCGAACTAGAGAATATAATTCACTTGGTACATTTACTATTCGCGAATCCCAAGTAGCAAAATGAAGTTATCATAATGTGATTTGTATCACATATTTAAGACACCTTAACGTCATATTTTCGAAGAGTCAAGTAGAGTAATGAGTTACAATGCAAACTAATTTATAACAAAAATTAGGGTTGAAGGTATCTATTACCACTATAAGAAGTCGTATCAGGACCTATTGGTACTCCATTTTTTATGACTTGGGATATGAAATTTGAAGACCCGTTTTTATACAAAGTGGTAGACTAATTTTTTGAAGGAATTTTTGGTCTAATGAGTCGCAGCAGATAGTGGACAGAAAAATAGACCTTTCTTGATTTTTTCTCTTTAATTCTTCACGACGTTTCGAGGATGGATATCCTCTTCATCAGTTTTCGAATGTGGAGGAAAAATCACGTACATGTGGGAAAATCCGCTGCTGGATTTTATTAGAATTCTTCACTGTGAAGTTTCGACTTCAGATTTGTCGGAAATTCCAAGGCCTCATATATATGTGTGGAGAATCACCTGGAAATACATATTCCTTTAGTAAATGTCTTCAACAGTGATCCGGAACGTAGGACCACTGATGTGGAGAATTACCTGGAAATATACATTCCTTTAGCAAATGTCCTCAACAGTGATCGGGAACGTAGGCGGCTGGCTTTTCCAGAAGACGTTTCCTCGATGACCGCCAAATGCCCTTCACCAAATCCACTGAGGCAGTGAAACACAATTTTCACCTTCACCAATTATTTATTTCCACCAATTTCTCCACTACTAGACTGAACACAGTTTAACTCTACGTCACTGTCGTTTTTCTGTATTTTAAAGTTAATATTTCTACAATAATTTCACAAATAAATCTAATACACTTCTCCTCACGTCTCTTTGATTTTCAAGTCTCTTACGAAATGCCCAGACAAGTTCCCGCTCATTCCCCTACTTTCTTTCCAGCTGATCCTATTCACCACTTTTTCCTCCTTCTCTCTCCCTCCATGCATATTCAAAATCGAACCGTCTTTTGTCTCTTATTTTTAAGAGGTCTTATAGAATGGAAATTCTATACAATATGTAATAGGTCAAGTAAAAAGTTCTGAGGCCTTTTTGTGAGATGTTTTAATTAGGCAATATTACACGACATATAAATTTAATATTAATCTCTCCCGAATTTATTATGAAAATTTGTCAAATGACATTGTCATATCGTTACAGAATTCTCCTACCTGAAGCAAGCGATCTACTACAAGGTACAAGTACCCAAAATTGAACAATAGGAAGGGTGTTGTGTTGCAATGAGACAACGCTAGGTCGCACATTTTTTAACGACGCTCCAGAAGATCCGAGAGCTTGAATGGGAGGTCCTGTCGGACCTGCCGTATATTTCAGACCGGACACTAAGCAATTATCACAATTTCAAGCTCTTGCAATTTTTTCTTTGATTGTACAAAACTATCCTTAAAAGAGACTTGTAAAAATGAGCTAGTCAAGGTTTTTTTACGCGTAAGGACGAGGACTTCTTCATTCGTGGAATTATGAAATTGAAATCAAAATAGACGATAAAACAAAATGGACCAACGCTAAGACGGCGGTGGCCGCTATTACTCAAATATGAAATTTATAAACTCTCTAAGATAAGATAAATTTATTCATCAACAATGACTTCGAAGTACAGTTTCGTTTAACTGAGATCCCGTGTAGTTTTCAGCGTCCACCGCCGTCTTAGCGTTGGTGACCAACCTCCAGAGCAAAACGATTGAAGAGCTCTTTCTCAGGTTGTATATGTCAGTCATGTAAAAAACATGTGTGAACTTTTCTTTGAATACACAAAATTCCAATAAAAAAAGAAAAAAAAAACAAAAACAGAAGATTTTGCTCTGTTGAAATTGTACTGCTTTGCAGTATTGTGAGAGGTTAAAAAATGGCTAGCTCTTACTGAGATGTAAGCCATTTGGGGCAAGATCCCATGATAAAAAGAAAAGCGAGATGAACACTAATCTTGAATGAAAGAATTGACAAGTCTGGACAAAGCTTTCCGCAAAATCATTAAAATGCCAAGCACGAAATTTACAGAGTATTGAAAGAAAGAAAAATAAATAAATAAATAAGGAAAAGAAGAAGCCAGCGAAAATCTGTGGACCTTTAAATATGCTTGCAAGAGCACTAGCTCAAAAGCAGTTATATAATAATAATAAATATTATTATTATTATTATTATTATTATTATTGAACAAAACGGCGCGTATTTTATCTAAATCTGATAATTCTAACTGTGTTAATTTTATTTTCAAGATAAAGCTCAAATAACCTCAAAACTTTTTGTTTGACCTATTTATATATAATCACAAAAATGAATATAATGTCGATAATGAAAGATATTTACAAGGATATTTATGTATATCGACAGCTCATAATATAAAACAAATAACTCACGAAAGGCCAACTTTACAGAAGAGAGATTTCAAACTGAGATTTTATATGCTTAGTGTAGGATTTTTAAGATTTGAGACTCCTATAAGTTTTGGAATAATTAACTTTTTGATATAATATTTACAGGGAAGGTACAGGGGATCATGAAGTACCCGAAAAGCGAAAAAAAACGAATTTTGCAGAAAATCGAGTTATTTGACTTATATTCTGACAAGTCGCGATATATATTTAAATTCAGTATAAAAATCTTTTGCAGGAAGATGTAGGAGGGGAATGTTGGCATGGTTCGCACAAAGTGAACCTTCAAACGACGCAAATTTTCTCTTTATTTGCAAGAAGCTAGTTCGTCATTTCTTAGCCATAAGATAGATATATTAACCTCATGAGACGAGATGAGAAATGATAAGTCAGCTCTTTGCAAACAAAGTGAAAATTCGCATCGTTTGAAGGTTCACTCTGTGCGAACCATGCCCACATTCCCCTAATGATGATAGAATAAAACGGATAGACAAATAAAGTAGTATTCTCAAATCTAAAACATTACGTTTTACTGACATAAATTTTACATTGAGCAAACTACGTAAGTTCTATAAGAAAAATTATCAAATGCCTGAATTTGTCGTTTTCTCAATTTGACGTAATTATGTCCGGTACACTGGTAAAAATAAAAGGGTCAAATTGCACCGACCCTTTTCAGAAGAAATAAATCATATTTGGTCATTTGAAAGGTTCACTTGTATCTTTTGAAATTTTGTATGCACATTAATCACGATAGATTATGTTTTATCGTAAAGTTATTATTCATATCATATTTCTCTCATCTGAGTGAACACCAAAGATGACTTTTTTATTATTTTTAAGCGTTTATTCCGGAGTTAAATAGGTATCAAAACAGTGTGCCTTTCAAAGGATCCCCGGTGATCCTTTCATTTTTACCAGTGTAAATATAACGTAAATATTATGGTAACTTTGGTATCACACTTGCTCATTAAAATCTTAGTGGGATTCACATTCTTTTCTCGGTGAAGTGGTACAATAGGGGAAGGTTTTCAGGCTTCGCACTTCGCACACACACTGGCGTCAAACACTTCGTATTTCTCCAATATTCCTTTAATGAATCTGACCTATCTAGGGCAATATTTTAATAGCTAAAATTAGGTCACATATTTCCTAAAAAATAGGTCAGATACAGTAAAGGAAATAAAGGAAAATGGGAAAGAGTTTATTCTAATTAACAAAAAGAAGGACTTGGTCCGCAAAAATCGACTTATATTATTAATTAATTATTGATTTCAATTTTTGCTGACCAAGTCCACCTTTTTATCAACGAATAGATCAAACGATAAATAATGCGTGATTTCGAAATACAAATCACACGTTGGCACGCACATTGGTGACAATTAATGTGAATCGCAGTAAAATTTTAATGAGCAAATGTGATAACACCGCAAGAAAGTGGCTTGAAGCTCCAGGCTTCCCCAAGTCATTTCATTGACGTACTAATAACGCTTAAATGACTCAATTTGTACATAGTAAAATGTTGTTACTCATAAATGGTACATGTACGATCATTCATAAAATTTCTTTGCAAAATAGTATAAAATGTACAAATGGAAAACAATTGGATTCTAAATTTTCTCTTAAAGTTTTAGATTGTATTCACTTCAACTAAATAAAGGAAAGGTTTTGACGAATAAGTACATAGCTCGCGAATGTTTTAAAATATGTACTCACGTATGAAAACCATTGAAAAGTTTGCTTAATTATTCTTGGACAATGTTCCGCAACCTGTGTGTACTTCAACTGGATGCAATTCGTGCAATTCTCAATAAAATGTGAGCATTTATTTTAGGTAATTGCCGTTGAAGTTGTCTGCTGCAAAATTGCAAAAGTTCTAATTGATAAGAGCACCGTGGAATTTCTTAAGATGTCTCTATTTACTTTTAGCAGTACCAATGTTTTATTACCTTCAATACAAGATGTTAAATTAATTTATTCTACATGCCTTCGGGGACCAAAGCTGTTGGTTTGTCTTGTCTCTGTTGCAACCTCTTACCAAGTTCCTTGATTCTAAATTGGCTCTATTTTGCCCTCCTACGAAAAGTCCGCAAATGGTCTGACTTCTTTTTTTACTTGAGTCTTCCTCGACTTTCCAATGTAAATATAGTTATTAAAGTAAATTATTGCTTGCTTCCGTTTTTCTGTGGCAAAATTCTCTGGATTTTAAATGCAAAGTGAAAGAGATAAATTGATTCTATAAAGAGGATTTCACCAATAAATTGTTGATTATTTCGAAATTACTATAGATGATGTGTTGACAAATTTATTTTATAATTTTGATCCCTGGAATTTCTTCATCTAATACAATAAATACTTTGTGATAGAGATAGGCGATCGTAGAGAGATTGGCCAAGAAAATCCTCTTTGGACAATTTCAAGAAGTACTTCAGAGTTATTTGTTGTTAGACGTTGTGAAGTGGCAGTAATTAGTGTTGTAAAATATGACAAAAGTCTCGGAATTTTCTCAGCATCAATTTTTATGCTAGAGATAGAAGCTCATGGTGGTAGTGCAAAAGAGTTAGATGGAGATGTGAGATGAGGAAAGGAGGTATTAAAGTGAATCTAACAGGTGTCAGTTCCATTTATATTAGCTTGTTTTTGCAGTTATAAATGGTGATGTTTATACGATCCTTTTTGCAATTTGTTGCAATCTTTCCCTCTAGTTGTGTGCGATATCTTAGCCGATTAACTGAATAGATTGTGTGCTATTAGATGCTGAAGTGTCGTCCAATTCAGCACTTAAAAGCATCTTCAGCCGCCCCCCTGACACCCCTACCGGAGCTCAATACACCTCAATTATTTCAATAAAGAGGTGTCATGTGTGTATCAAAATATAGTTTGATGATAGGTATTAAAAGTGTTGCCACTGATCACCATGATGATAAGAGTGGTTTTATCGTGCGTACAATGCGCGATTTTGCCACTCACTCATCTCAAGTTATAGAGAAAAAAAACATTGGCACAGGGAATAATGAGTCATAAACTGGTTTTCTTGCTGCATTCATAATTTTCTGTCGCGACTATGATTTTTCTCATGACACCCAGAGAGAGAATTTTCTAAGATCGAAGATAAACAAACAAGATCGAGGAGTTTACTTAAGCAACGACACCTCAAATTATCTAGAGGGGTATTCTAAGCAAAGTGTCATACTTTAGTAATTAATTATAATAACGGTTGTGATGTAATCTAGCTGCAAAATAAAATTGAAAAAATCATCGCAAAGTGAAAATTATAATCAAAATAGAAGAAAAACTAGTTTGATAAATGTCATTACGACGAAATTTTACTTAGAACTAAATTTTCAAATATAAAATGTTTGTTTAAATTTCATATACACCGAGAAAAATTTTATGGGTAGTATTAATGTTTTTCTGGGTAAAATCAAAAAAATATATTTTTTTCGTCAGCCAATGGTAAAATACATTTGTTTCTAATGTTTTATTTGATTTGAATACAGACGACTTTTACTTCAAATATTTTTACATTTGATCTGAAAGGCAGTAATCATAGCCACAACAAATATATTTGTATTTATTTTGAATGGCACTGTATTTGAAAAGAAAACATGTCTTTTAAATCAAATACATTTGCACTTTGTTTCTAAAGTGGATTTTAAACACTTTCATGGGTAGAATCAAAAATTTCTGGGTAACACTACCATAGTTTCAATAGTAGAAATATTTGTTTTAACCACGATTTACCATTAATTTAAATACACAATGGGTAAAATTAAAAATTTCCTTGGTATATTTAAATGTTCTTTACCATAGATTCAATGGCAAATATGTTTGCTTTGATATTCCTCCACATTAAATCAAATAATATTCTCGGGTAGATATAACAGCACCAGGGTATATTTAAAAAACTCTTGCTATGATTTCAAAAATAAATTTATTTGAAATAAATAATGTGTATTCACAATAAAATTGTATTACATTAATTTCTATGGGGTGTTGCACGACTTTCTAGTAGTTTCGTGAAGTCTTCTTCTCAGCTTTTGGATGTATGCTCCTCTGCTTTCTCCCAATTGTGTTTACCAGTTTCAGAAGAAATAAGATACTTCAAAAGACTGATTGTCTTTTGCCCCGTAAAGATAAACGATAACATAATGAAATCTGAAAGACAGAAAATAAAATTAAATAGAATTAAAAATCTGAATCTATATGGTGTCTATTGAAATAGCGGAAATAGCTATTGAAAATAGAGTGGTGGAAATAATTATAGTCCTATCCCATAATCTTTAAAAGAACCCAACAATAAGTCTCGAAAAAACTTATACGTATAATATGATGTCCTTTTATGTTAATCATAAAAAATTTAATTTTGATTATAGAATCTTGTTTTCTCAAAACTTTAGTAGAATTTCGTTTTTTATTCTGGTGATAATTATAATTCCAGGTAATAATTGTAGGGCTACAGTATTTATTTTTCACCAATGGCGGTTAATAATTTTTAATAATTCAATGTAACTTACTTGATCAGTGGTAGTGCTCCTCGTCTACTTTTATTACAGCGCTCACTTTTCTAAGTTGTGTTTTGCAGATTTACGGCCTTTACTGTTTGCTCTGAGTTCTGCTGCTATCTGCGAATCACTTTTCCAATTCCATGGAAAAGACAATGATTGTCCTTTGCCCAGTGAACGGATTCAACGGTTACCACGATTGATAAAAGAAAGAATAAAAATAAAAATGAAATTAAAAACTTTTCCAGTATGATATTTTCCAAAGCGATAATTGAAAATACATACTCAACATAAATAAGTTGATATAATTAACATTTTTATAATAAAAAAATTATGCGAGGTCCAATATTTCTTTGTAAAGATCAATGCTAACTTTCACAGATTATGTAATTCTTATTGCACTACAAAAAAAATCAATTTTCTTACCTTGATACTATTTAGGTCTCTCCTAGATGGAATTTTTGAAGAAAAGTAGTTCGATAAAACAGATATGGTGATAATTTTCCAGCTTCTGCTCACGGACGTTTCCAATCAACAATGACTTGCAATCAGGATGATCGATTGAACTTGAAAAATATTGAAAATTACAAATCGTTAGTAAAGTATTAAATAATAAAAAATTCTTACGACGAATTTTAAATTTAAATAAAATAATAAAAAGTTTGACATTCCATTTTAGCTTAAAAGAAGAAATAAATTTAATTTAATTTACCGAATATGATTAATACTTTTCTGGCAAACATTTTTTTACTTACCCAATCTAACGATTTCCAACACTTTATCAAATTTCTTTGTCGATCACTTGATGATTTTTGCCACTTTATAAGTTTACTTATTCACTCTAACATTTTTTTAGTTTTTTTTCATTTTCAAATAGATTGGAAATAATTTGTGTGACAACTTTTCAACTCAGCGGTTTCTTCAAGACTGACTCGTTTTAATGTTTTCCGTACTGATAGAATCAGTCATAGATCTGAATGTAATTTCCTTTTTTTCAAATACTTATGCTATTGATTCAAAAAATAGTATTAGATTTGATTGGTTTTTCATTCTAAATAAATATAAATTTCATTCAAATTAATTATTGTTATAATCAATGCATATAGAAACTAATATTATTTATTTTATGCAAATCACGTCATTTGAAGAACACAATACACTGACCCTCGTGTATTTGCGTTCGTGCGTGTACGTCAGCCAAATATTAAATTTTTGGATGATTTAGAGCGAAATTCATTCAATTTTTTTAAAATGAAAATTTAAAAAACCTAATCAATAAGAATGCTTTAATAATTGGTATTTACCTTATTCTTTATAACATAAGTAAGTTTCTTAGGCATGTTTAAGAGAGATTCATGAAGAATTTTTAGCTCAATCCGCTCCCTCTACCAAAATTTCAGCCCGATCCGTGCTATAGAGCCGGAGCTAATTAACTTAGAAAATTGGAAAGTTTTCTTTTTAATTATAGCACCCCTAGCTGTAGTTTTACGAACTTATGATGTTAAAAGGAGATCGGCATTTCACGAAAGTTTACCAAAACGCCCTCATTGATCAAATTATGACAGTTAGAAACGGAGCTATAACCATTTAAAGAAAAATAATTTGACTCTAGCCCGGGACGTTTTGCGTTTTTTTTTAGTCGAAGCTCTAAGGCCCAGCTATAACATACTGAAATTTGAGCGTGATCGATGCCATAGAGACCAAGCTATAGAGAAAACAAAAAAGAGGGTTTTTACGAAAATGTGAAATTAGTTGCAAATGACATGTTGTTTCATTTAGCTAAAGTTTAAGTTTAAATAATAAAATGTAATTATTTTTACATATTGTATTCGATTAGAATAAGTAGTTATTCACTTAAAAAGTATTGATATTTATGATGAAAGGAATTTAATTTTCACCCTAATTTAAATGAATAATTTTTCAAATTATGACGACTGCAGTAAATGTAAAAACCGCTGTTATTTATATTTAACGACAAAAACCATTCGTATCAAATATTTACTCAAAGTTATTTCATTTTTACATTTAAATGAAATGCATATTTTATACAGAAAAGTTTCTCACAATTCAATTTAATACCTGGTCATTTAATGTTGAGATAGAAAAAAATCATTTGAAATAAAATTTTGAAACAATTGTTTAAGAAGTCTTTTTCATTTGAAATAAATACAGATAATATTAAGATGTATACAAAAATGTCAATATTAAATTTTACCCATTAAATAAATGCTTGTTGCATTTGATTTCATAAAACAGTACTTTTAAATCAAAAGTAAAATTTTATTTTTGACAACACAACGTTGCACATTTAATATAAATGTGTAGTTTTTCATTTTCAATGTATAATTGTTATTTTTACCATATATTATCTTTGATTCAAAAGCAGAGGTATTTATTTCAAATATTTAAACATTCGCGCTAAAAGAAAAATTATTCATTCTCCATATGAATGCAAAAATATTTGAAATTATTGTGATTACTTTCAAAATCAAAATTATTTCGTTTGTATTGAAAGAAAAGTCAATTGATTCGAATATTTACCCAGAATTTTTAACATTAAATGTAAAATATTCTATTTAAATAAATTCCATTTTTCTCGGTGTACTGTTCTTGATTTACTTAAAAAGCTATGAAAAAAATTATTTTTCCAAGGTCTAAGTCGATATAGGTAAACAGTATTCAAAAGAGAAGTATTTAAATTATTACTGGACGTTTACAAATTACAATGAGAAAAAAAGAGGGTGCGATTAATATTTTTTCCTTAGAAGTTTAACACTTTTTAGATGTAAAAATATTGGATGAGATCATATATTCTGTCACTAGAAGAAGTTGAAAGTTTTTTAATGTTAATTTTACACCTTATTAAGGGTAAAATTAACGTGAAAAGGGTACCTTTAACCCCTAATACACCCAAAAAGGGTAATATTTACACCGATTTCGGATCAATATTGCAGGGTAAAATTAACATTTCCGGAATGTTACTTTAACTTTTTCGGATTTCTCTCAGTATATAAATATAAATTAATAATAAATATACCTAAACATTTAAATATTTAATTTCTAACATATGATTGGTAAGGGTAGGGTAAAGTGGTACAAGTTGGACAGTGGTACAAGTTGGACAATGGTACAATTTGGACAGGGCTTTTTGTCTTGATAAATTTAGTACTTCATTTTTATTTGTATATTTTTATTGCTTTAGTTTTATAATTTGGTTCCTCGTGCTTAAAAACAAATTTTGTACTGTATTTATCAAGAAAAAAGCCATGTCCAACTTGTGCCGGCGAATTGTCCAACTTGTAACACTAATTCCAAATTATATCACTTTACCCTAGATGATAAATAAGTCTTTCACTCCACGATTAAATTTGGGTGCTTATCAGCGCGATCTACTCACGCTTCACTCGCTGGATATACTTAATCATCTCCTAAACAGTTATGTAAGGGAATCTGGTCAAGCATCCCTGATGTAATGCCTACGAATTTATACAGATTTTGTCCTTTGAAATCTAATATCCGATTAAAAATCGCAGTGTTTGTTGCTACCTCGTGTTTGGTAGTGCCCCAGTTTCCCCTATGTTTCTTTTGTCTCGTAAGACACTTAATTTTATTCATTCAGCTTCTTTAGTAATGCTGCTTTTAAAGTTTGAATTTGCTCCTCGATTTTAATTAATTTTAAAAATTCAAGAACTAAAAGTATAAAACCAAAAATAATTCAAGAACACTAAGATTTAGTTCACCTGAAGTACATTTTCACTCAAGCCGCTTTTTCTGTTTTGAAATGTCTTTTGTTGGATCTTATGGGCTTTTAAAAAAGCCCAAAATCATTTAATGATATTAAAAGCGTTGCGCAAATTCTAATTTTCTTTAATTTTCAAAATAGGTTTTTAAGAGAAGTTTGAGGAAATTTTGATCAAAAGGAAGCTGTGTCGTCTTGGAAGAAGTTTTAGGGGATATCTAGCTGGAGTTCTCTATATCAGATTCCAAAATAATCAAAATAAGATTAGAATGGTTACAGTTGAATTTTGAACAAAAAGCTTTTAAAAAGTAACTCTAAAACAAAAAGCATTTTCTGTTTCATTTTTAGATAATTTATCGCTATTTGCTTAAAGGAAAAGTCTTAATGGCTGTAAAGAGCTTTCAGCGTATGAAATCCGCCGAGAAATTTTTAATTTAAATAATAAAAATTTTTATTTTTAAAAACATATAAAAAATATTTTTGATTTCTTTATCGGAATTTCCACACAAAAAACTCAGCTAAAAGTAAATTTGAAAATATTTTAAACGTCTTTGAGAATTTTTCATGAAGATGTTCTCGTCTTTGATAATAATTTAAAATCATAAAAAATGAAGTGGAAATGGATTTATAATGAATGTTAAACAGAAAGTTTCTTTAAGTCTTTCCAAGGAAGTTTCAAAAAAAAAAACTGAAGCTGATTTTGATCTCTTTCCTTAAAAGAAAAAGAGCTAATATTTGGTTATCTAATAAAACTAATGAAAATTATGGGCTATCTGAACCACTTTAATTCATCAAAATCAGGATAAAATAAGATTTATTAAGTATAAAGTCTAAAAAGACCTTTTTGGTTTAAGAACATCGTTTTGGAATATTATTCTATAGCATAAAATGCATTTTCCTTCACTAAAAAACTACTCGGATCCATGAGAACGTTTTTGTAAAGCTTATGACACAAAACTACTTAGATGTATTGGCTCTAGATTTGTGAAAACAATTTAGAATTTAAAGCTGGACTATTTAAAAACTAATTTTTATTAACAATGCAAAAATAACCACTTCGTCACCATTTTCGCCAGTTTTGTAACCACTTCTCGCCACCCATTTGAAAAGATCCAAACTCGATTATTTTAGGCAATGTTATAAAAAGAATACATTCAGCATTTCTTTTTCCTCATGATCACCTTATTATTACTCACTTTAAATGATTTTCCTTCACTTTTATTTGAGAAATCAAATTATAGATCTATTGCAGAAAGCAAACAACGAAGATTTGACAACTGATATTCTACGAAAAGAAGTTAGCGTCACCTATTGTAAAGAGATGGCGACAGGTGGTAAAATCAATTCCAGAAGATAACTACTTTTCGCCATGCCTCATTTTTATACAAAAATAATATAAAATGAAATATTAATTAATTAAATACAAATTTTACGTATTCCACAAATGTAATTTAATATTCGATAGACAAATTATTTATCCAAAAAGGTATTTTTTGCTTGACGAAATTTTGATGACATTTAGTATATTTGGTAATAAATATTGGATTCGATGCACTTGCTTAAAATATTACTCTAAAAAATGCTCAAAATCGTAAAACCAAAAAGAATAAAAATTATTTTTCGACTCTATAGCAGTAAAAATACAAAGAATTTTGCAACTCATTTATTTCACAAATCGCGAAAAATAGTGATTTCAATATACAGTAGACTCTCGCTAATTCGGCTCTTTTAAGATCGGGCTACTTTTAATTCGGGCAACAGTTAAATTTGAGAAAAGTTTATCGACATTTTTTAATTTTTCGAGTGAAGATAATATTCTGAAATTTTACATGTTTCGTCTTAGTTATGATATGATTTTGCATTATAAAGGGGATTTGATGTAATTTACCTTATATACGAGTATGTAAACTTAGTTGCATTTGAAACAATTTTCTGCCCGAATTTATCTCTAATTCGGGTGATATTTCGGTTCCAAATGCCCGAATTTGAGAGAGTCTACTGTAAATGGCAAAAAGTGAGGCACTGGCGAGAAGTGGTGATTCCACCCTATTGAGGATTCAAATTGACAAATGCCTAATTTTCAATATTTTATATTTAATTAGTTCTCTTCATTATTAAAAATAAGACAAGCTTATTTCAAAATCGTTTAAAAAAATGTCAAGAAGTGCTAGCAAACAACTCTGTCTCAACCACTCTGCTCTTAAATAGTGGTCATATGGGAACCAGAGAGAATCGGAGATGTTTACCGCAACTGGTCACCGTCTAATTTTGCACGGAGTGTCTTTCGCGCCATCCGTGGTTGCATTAAATGCAAGTCTATTTGCCAATTGTCTCACACGGAGTGTCTCAGCGTGGCCTTTTGTGTGTGCGATTCTTAAGCGCCAGCACCAAATTTGGTCAAAATCTCTCTATTATAAAATCTCGCAATTTGCAATAATGATTTAGCATAAAGTTGGATGATGAAAAAAAAAGTATTGACATCTATTTCTTGACAGATGAGAAAATTTATTTATTTAGAAATTTAGATTTCTCATCTATGGAAATTACGTCATTTATTTTGACCTCCAGCGTGAATTTTCGTGGAAATAAAAAAAAATGTGAAGAGGAGTAAAAGTGAGTAGGGGAAGTGCTTATAATTTTGGACAGTCTGCATATAAGCATCGATAACCTAAGTTTGAAGTGCCATATTTTCAACACTAATTGACTTTTCTTGTTACTCTCTTTTCAGAAGGATTGTTTAGAAACTTGGCAAGCTATTTATCATCTCATTTTTACTAAAATTAGTTTTAATACGTTTAAAAATGAATTGATATGTAGAGGTGAATTTGACTCTTATTTTGGACAACTTGGTTATTAATTTTTACAACTTGTCTGTAAATTTGGACAGATAATCCGCCTCAACAGGATGCCCATTGTTCTTCATTTTATGAACCAATCTTACCAAGTCCTCTTCCTGGTCATGTAAGAGAAACGTGGAATGTCACAAGAAGCCCAGAAACTTTCCATATCATTCATTAAAGTGAGTTGACTTCGGTACTCCAAGTACGTGCGGATTCGCTCATTCCCTGCCCTTTCCGGGAGCCTTTCAAGGCATTTCTCACTGCATCTCGTTCGTAGAGATGATGCTCCTTCATTTCTCCAGGCATTTGTCCAACCTAGTCATCACAAAAGCTAAAACTTCACGAAATTTCGTGAGAAAAACACCTGTCCAAAATAAGAATCATCACCTCACTGGTGAATGTCTTAAAAAATTTCCCATTTTTCACACGAAAAATATAATTCACAAGGCAAATCTCACTTCAGGTCAAATGTACAAATCATCAGTAACGTGAATCAACACAATATTCAATGAATATTCAATAATATCACTCAAAAACAGCGAACAAACTTTGTTAGTACTTCACCAAAACTAAATAAGACTGAAGTAAGCCACGAAGTTCTGTCATATTTCTCGTAAGCAATTGCTCACACTGAATTTTCAACAAAGCAATTTCAACTCAAATCATATTCAAATTTTAACGTATTTAGTGTTAAAATCTTCCAAAAAGAACAAATATTTAGATAGAATTCATTATTCATCAAATATTGGAATAAAAATCCATCATTTTAATCAATTTATTTTTAGTGTCCAAGGTTATCCTCAAAGTGTCCAAAATAAGAAACTGGACAAAATTAGAAGCATTTCCCCTAAATGTTTTTGATTAGCAATCTTTCATGGAGGAAATCATAGAAAAATCCGTCATTTTCTGAGAAATCTCCATGAGATGCTGGATCTCTCATCTGGCTCAAGAGATTGGAAAACTGCCCACGCATCAATCGACCGGAAGTTTGCGGTTTTAGGAGGTGTGTGTCTGTCTTGTTATACTTGCTGCCACTTTTGTTGCGGTGTGGCTCATATTGAGGCTGAAGAGACCTGAAAAAAAAGTGCCAGAGAGTGAACGTCTTCTGAGAATTGATCAATGAATTGGGAGGGTATTGTGTGGAGAATTCTTGGGGCTCCTATTCAAATGACTTGTAGGTGGGTGCTACTCTCAAATTAATTGAAAAATACATCTATGATTGATTAATTACTCTTTTATGGACTATTCTTCCATCCACTAAAAGGCATTTCCACTCAATTAATGAACTGGTAAAATATCGCTTGGAAATTTTCAAAAGGCCATTTTTGTTGCTTGTACACATTGTTATACATTATTTTATTGCTTTAGGGAAAAAGTAATTACTTTTATGTTACGTGAAAAAGTTCATTGGGAATACGTTGTTGCTTATAGTTTTCGATTCAAATTCTCAACAGATTTTTACATCACTGGTCCGAGGGGTTAATAGTAATTCTTATACTGGATGTTCAACGACAAAATTAACGCCAGATTTCGTTTTCCGAAAATCGGCAAAATAGTAGATTTCTACTAGAGATCTGTTATTGATATTATCTTTGCCATAGATTAAAGATTGACAATGATCTTGCTGTATATTAGCAATGGGCGCCCATATTGGTTTTAAGCTCTGAGATGCGAATGATTTTAGAATCTCGGTGATCGACATTAGTTTGGGCATTGTTAGATCGGTTGCGACCAGTCTCCATCTTCCTTGATGAATGGAAATCAACAGGATCGTTTTTAATGATCGATGATGGATATCGAGCTTTGACTGACATGGTATCAAAGCTCAGCTATCGACATCGATCCTATCTAAATATAACTGATTAAGGACAATCTAAAGAGACCTCTAAAGAGCAGAAATTGGCACAATAGTTTTAAATGATCGATGTTTGGCACGATTTTATATAAAGATCAGTAATCAGCGTTGACTCTTGGTGGTAATCAGCTATTGATATCAACCTAAGAGGTAAACAAGTCTGCCTCACATGGTTCACTTTGGGTACCGATTAGCGCGATCTTAGAGACTGATCGACGAGATCTGCCGATCTGTCACTCATGCTTCACTTTATGTGCCAATCAGCGCGATCCTGGAGACTGATTGCGCAATCAGAACGATCGTGGAGACTGATGGAGGCTGATCGGCGCGATCTGCCACTCAGGGTTCATTCATTGGCTATACTTATTCACCCTGTGTCGACCTTTTTTAAAGATCAGAGATCCACTTCGATCTTTGCTAAGGGCTACAAACTATAGACAAACTCCCCTATTGAATGCATCGGCTAGCAACTTTCAATAGAGCTCGGTAATCGTTCTTGATATTCCATCGGCTACTTCGGATTTTTTCGTATCCGTATTTTTTCTTTATATCTGCATTTGATGCAAATGATCATAGAAACATAGTCTATATTATGACAAGTTAATAATACAGATACGACAATGGTCGATGTAACCAACGATTTGTTAAAATTCGGCGATCTGTACTCATTTTGCTTAAAATTCAACAGTAGTGCCGATCTTCCCTTAATAAATGGATTTCAGCACGATCTTTCCGATTAATTGACGACTAACGACTTTTGTTTGATATCACTAAAACCACGATCTTTGCATAATTTTGGAGATCGTGCTCCTTTTTGTAAAGGCAGGCGATCATCATTAAGACAGAATCACATTGACAGTAAAATGCTCACCGTATTTCGTTCATTTACGCATTTTCATTGCAATCCTTATGCAAATTCTCGATTACCGTATTACCTTATCTCATACTCGGTGGCACTAGGTGAAAATAATATAAGAAATTTAAATAACAAAACGAAAATTCGATAAACGGGTTGCAAAGAAAACTGTACGAGATCGTACAGTTTCTTGCTCACCGTTTATCGCATTTTCGTTTTATTTCTTGAATTTTCTTATATTATTTTCACCTAGTGCCACCGAGTATGGGATAAGGTAATACGGTAATGGAAAAATTGCGGGAGAGTTGCAATGAAAATGCGTAAATTAACGAAATACGGTGAGGCTACGGCGAACATTTTTTTGTCAATGTGATTCTGTCCTTAATCTAAATTAAAAAGACTTACGATTCATGCAAATGATTTGAGATCAGCGATCACTGTCGATTTAACAGAAAAATCGATAAATCGCCACCCGTTTATATCGTGATCGGCACATTTATCCACCCCTCGCAGTGAACAAATTCGCAAGATTAATACCCCCTGTCTTGTATCTACTTTTGTCTCTTTGTCGCATTTTATCGAGAAAAAAAGTCACCGTCTGAAAATGCCAGAGAAACCGAAGGAGAAACTCTTGAAGATCTCCCCGAGCAAACAAAATTGATTTGTCTTGTGTGAAAATGTTGTTCTTAACGAGGGTCACATTAATTTAAGTGCTTGAGTGAAATTCGTTAAATTAAGCTGTTCATTTTTTAAATGTCTTTCCAGGGAAATTGCATTTTGGCTGCGAACCAGAAGGCCTCTGCCCAAGAGACATTTTAGTATGCATTTGACGGTTTAATTGCCTTCGAAAAGTTGAGAGATTACATCCCACTATTTATCAGCATAATGATCGCAATCAAACTCATTCAAGTGTGATGAGATAAAGAGTCATCTTCTTTTTCATTCCGTGGCTTTGATCACTGCTCGAACGTGATGTCTCTTTGATATCACAAACATTTCTCAGAAGTGGAAGATCAGGAGAGGAAAAAAGGCAAAGACACAGTCAATCTCTCTTTAAGGTTGTTCATAAAATTACCAGGGAATTTCCATAAATAACACTTTATCACAGGAAGGTTCAATGGGTGATTGTATGAGGCAAAAGGTATCGTGTTTTCTTCATTCCATTGATGGCGTCTTGACAAAAATTGAGAGAATTTGGTGTATCTAAAAAAACGACACCCACAATTTCTCACATGTTTATGGAGAAAAATGTCGTGTTGAAATTCTTTTAATTCAATTTTCAGTTTTGTCGAGACCACCTGGTTGTGAAGATCAATAAAGACGCCACAACATTCCAGGGTCAATGAGGTCACCATATATATCTTTGGGTGTTTTTGGCGTGAATAAAAATCTCTTCCTTAACCTTTCATCTTCACACAATACTTCACTTTTATTGAAATTTTATCCACAGGTATTCAAGTACGATGCACCAGAAGATTAAGGTGCAAAAAGTGCGATTGCAAAGGTGATTTGCAGTCGAGTGCGCGTTCGGATGCATTAGAGGGCGGCTTAATTCAAACTCAGCAGAGATTAATGTGTTGATGATATGTATCTAATTATTTTATAATTGATTCACTGTAAGATTTGCCGTGGAGAGCCCATCAGACAAATCTCTTCGATGCCTCTGTCTGCAGACGATTTGCAAATCGCGTGCGTTAGTATTTACATCGAGAGGCTACGCACTGATATTTGAGGGTAATGCAAATTTCAAAATTTTATAAAATACCTAAAGTATAGATAATTTGTTCACGCCAAGGGATTCAGAAATATCACGTAAGGCTTTCAACAGGGGCCCATCAAGCCTAATAAAAAGTGAAGCTATTTTTCACTTTTCCTTGTAAAAATTTTGCAGCTATTGCACCGCGACTTAAACAAATATGCTCGTAGTTCTTGTATTACTTCGGCGAGCATTATGAAATATGTATTTTTTGACAGCTTTTAATGCACGATTTCGAAATATATCAGACTGATAAGTCAATTCTCTTTAGAAAAAAACTTGCCAATTGTCTTCAGTGCCTCTATGCAAAAACGTATGGAAAAATGAAATGTCGAGAGGCCCTGGCTTTCAAATACATTTAATGCAAACTATGTGATAATCTAAATTTGGTTCAGACTCTTATGCTTCTATCATGCCTTGTAGATCAGAAAAAGTTCGTGAAATCGAAATTCACATTTCTTTTTTTCTCAAACGTTTTACATGGGTATTTCCCAATATTTCGTACTCAAAATTGGATTGGACTAAATTGAATTTGTTCTGACGCTCAAAGCAAGATGAAGGTTAAAGAGGAAGTGAATTTCGATTTCACAAAATTATGTTTCGGGCACACGTTTTAGATCAGGAGCATTTCACGATAACCAAATTCACATTACTTCTTTGGTAAACTTTTTGCAAATGTCTATATTATTCTTTTGCACACTTCTTCTCCTTAATGACAATCAAAACGAATTCAATTTAATTTAATCCAATTTGAGTGTTAAAGAGAGGGATAAACATATGGAAAACGGTGCGAAAGAAAGGGTTGCGAATTTAGATTTCATAAAATTCTCTTAATTTAAAAGATGTGTTGAAGCAATTACAACTTGAAAGGCAGAGTGATCGCCTTGGTGGTCAATCTACGAGTATAAGATTCAAATGTTGATTGAACTATCACACGAAAATTATTACTTTTTTAATATACTTAAATTTAAATGATATTTCAGAACCGATGAAATTCAGTTACCCCTCTAACGGGTAAGACCGCCTCCAGGCGGTCTTCATAAAAATCATATTTACAACGACAATAAAGGTTTTATTTATTTAAAAGTGCTATAGTGTCCTCGGTAATAGTCTTATAAACATCTTTTGAAAGTTTGAACTCATTTTGAGTCTTCGTTTTGTTGCTATTCCCAGTTTTGTGTGACAGGTCAGAGAAAAAGCAACAAAAAATATTTGTGCAAAATAATTCATTTCCAATTTCTATAAAAATACCAATTTAAAGTTATCTGACTAAAATAAATTTATTTTTTACTGAAAGATATGCCATTCTACTTTGTATATTTTATTTAAAAAAATTGAAAAAAGTAAAAATGTGAATTTGAGAAACAAAAAGAGTTTCAAAATTTTTTTATATTTTGTCACCTAGCGCCTAAATAAAAGAGATAATGAAGAATGGATAGTTTTTCCGACTTTATTGGATCATAGTTATCCTAGAAAACATTGTTTTAGATTTTTTTTTCGCATATTAAAGAAAACACTGTTAGAGGGTTAAAAAAATAACACCTAATGAAAATTCAGAATCAATTACCGATATATTTTAACGGGAAAATGCAATAAATTATAATGGGAATGTGTAGTGAGTAGTAAATAATTGTAAATTTTTACCTCACCAACAAATAAAAGTAATTATTAAATTAAATAAAAATAAATAAAAATAAATATTCGATTATGTACGGACTGGTGGAGCACAATATCTAGTGAAAACGGATTAAGACATTTTTTCGCATCTTTCAATTATTATTTGCAAATAAAAATTGAAAGAAGCGAAAAAAAGGTCTTAATCCGTTTTAACCAAATAAAAGTAAATAAGTAATAAATAAAAGAAATAAATTTGGTCATTCAGATTGATGATATCGATAGTGACAGCATTTTATTCAGTAATTTCCTTTTGCGTATCGCACATGATATTTTAGGCCCCGCCCATTTGCTCGGAGTTGTTGCCACCGTTGCCACAGTGCCAATATTCCATGAAATTGTTCATTAGTTCTAAAGGATACTAGGATTAGGAGAATTTTCGCGAAATGATGCGCTCTTTATACAAGTCCTATTGTGCTCGTAGTGCTTTAGAAATAACTTGCTCATGATTATCCAAATACTATTTTCAGCAAAAGTTGAGATATACATACCTCTTCTCAGGAAGGAGTTATCAGGGGTGATAAAGGAAAAAGTTAGTATGCATAGTTAAAAAACTTCCCCTAAGCTTTGTTATTATTTTCATACGGAATTTCAGCATTCTACCTCTTCTCAGAAAGGAGTTACATGGCAAAATACTCTCACATTGTATGGGGGTTGACAGAATGGGAGGTGAGAAGAAGAGGTGGTATGCGTGGATGAAAAGTTTAAGTCATAAAAAAATATGAGATCATTAGCTGATTATGGTTATTATATCCTGAATTTAAAAAAAAAAAACATATAGAAAATAAAAGCCAAGTTAATTTTGAGTACCGTCGTTGCGGGTGACTTTGCACGTTTTTTCGCTATTTTTCAACTTTGCCCTCTAAAAGTGGATAGTTAAAGTGAAGGGAGGGGGGTTTTTGAGTAAAATTATTTGTATTCAGTTCTTAATGAATGGATTTTGTGCCACTAGCATTAATTTTATAAAATTTTACTATGTTTAAAAAAATCAAGAAAAAAGGCTTGCACTGGGGATAAGGTGCGGGTGACTTTGCACTTTTTAATAAATACTAAAAAATCAACAATTTCTGATAATAAACGACAATGAAGATCTTTACATCTAAGGGTAAGATGCACGAGATCTACAAGATGACGTGGTCGCCATCTTGATTTGACGTTTCTGTCCGCCATTTTGAATAACTGTCAAAACCTAAAACTGGTCCGATTGGGTTGAAATTTTAGTATGTTGTAGCTGATGTCAAGACCTTTTCAGAAAGTATCTATGTCCCAGTCTACGTCAAGTATTTACCTAGATACAGAGGCTCAAATTTTAAAATTTTGAAATCATCATATTTTGGCGATCATTATTTACTAATCCTTAATTTTAAAATCTAAATGAAATGCCTCAGTAACCATTAAAAATGGTTGAGGCTTTTATTTTATATATTTATTTACTCTTACATAATTAAAAAAAATAAATGAAAAGTGCATTTATTAATTTTTTTATTTTTTCATTTTTGCAAAAACAGTTTTTCAGATCTTCAAATAATATGCTGTTATAAAGAAAAACATTTTATTTTCTCTTTGTTTGTTATTTAGATCTCATCGCCTAACGATAATACTGTCTTTTTTGTGATGATTTCGATAAAAGAAGCTCTCCGTAGTTCTGTATTCATGAAAGTGTCAAAATTTTGAACTTGGAGCTCCTGTATCCAGGCAATCGCTTGACCTAGGTCGGATGTTATATATGTTCTGAAAAGGTTTTGACATCAGCTATAACATACTAAAATTTCAGCTCAATCGGACCAGTTTTAGGTTTTGACAGTTATTCAAAATGGCGGACAGAAACGTCAAACCAAGATGGCGACCACACCATCTTGTAGATCTCGGTCACTTTATCTTAAATTATCAAAAAATTGGATAATTTTTAGCCAAATACTTTTATAATAAAGCTTTAGAAAGACCATTACATGCAATTTTATAACATAAATCATGCGTTCTTAGAAAGATAATAGGGAAAAAAAATATTTTAATAAAAATAATCAACAAAATCGAAGTGGATTATTCTAGCCAGATAAATTTAGAATAGATTTGGGCAATTTACTACTCTGAAATCGATTTTAAAATTGCACCTTCAGATAACTTTTTCACGGAGCCGTTTTTTGACAAAATACCTATATTAGCATTTCATTGACTATTACTGAAACCACAAGAATCCTTTTGAGGATCATTGTACCTTACTTGGTACTTAACATATCCCTATATACTTTGACATGGTAGACCGGATCGGCGAAGACTATCAATAAGTGCTAGAATTGTTCAAAGTCTCACGAACAGCAGAGTGCAAAGTCACCCCCCGAGTGCAAAGTCACCCGCAACGACGGTAGTTAACGAAATATTTTAAAAGGTTAACGGACACAGTTTTAGAGAATGAGGTATTCGTAGGAAAGCAGAATAAAATTACACATTTTTCAGAGCTAATATTACCCTCCTAGTTTGAGCAATCTGTGCTATAAATTGTTGCTAAAAATGTTTATAAAATCAAATCAAAACTTTATGCATTTTAAAAATATGCGAAAGTATGTAATATAATCTGAAACTAAATATTACTTTTCTGTGTGAAAAGTACTAAATAGCGAAAATTGTTAGCCCATTGATTTGCATTTTGTATGAACTACCGTAATTTTTGCATTTCTTTAGTTGCGGCATTATTTTAGTTCGTTTACAAGTTCTAAGACAACTCATCATCGACAGCACTTTTAACTTTTAAGGACTTACGTAGGTCACAAAAACTAAAGCCAAAACTTATTTTCTTTAATTTTTTAACAGTATAATAAAAGATTTATTTAAAATTCAAACTCTTAAGGATATAAAACGTACTATACTTGAACAGTTTTTAATTTTTATTTAATGATTTTGAAAATTTAACCGTTTGTATCTGATTTTAGAAGAAGTTTTTGAAAGAAAACTTGCTATATGATGGACAAAATTACTCAGAAGTCAAAAAACCGAATATTTCAAATATGAATTTTGGAAAAATTATGTACAAAAAATCATTATTTAAATAAATTCTTTTATTTTTATTTCTTCCTTCCTCCAACCCCAGGTCTCAAGCTCATTTGAGCTTATCTAGGAACTGGACAACTCTATCATTGTACATTAGGCGGTACATAATTTTGTAAACACAAATACAAACAAAATTTATTGAATAAATAAATAAATAAATAAATAAGGCACAAAACAAAATGCATGTATTTTTAAATAAATTGTAAACTTTAAAATAAGTTATGTTCAGGAAAATAAAAAAAAAATCTTTAGTTTCAATATGAAATGAACTAATATACTGACGGGAAATATATATTTTTTTTTTAATTTTAGATGAACAAGAGTAATCATTTCGGCAAATTTTCCGAAAGGGTCTACAAAATCGTGTCTCAACGGTTGAATTTTTGAAATCTTAAAATTAAAATTTTAGAAAATATAGTTTAAATATGCCTCTTATATCCTTAGAAGTTTGAATTGAATATTTGTTTTATAATGCTGAAAAGAGGTTTAGAGAAAAAAGCATTGTTTATGATCTCCGAGACCTACCTAATCCCTTAAGGGGTAGTATGAGTCATCCATTGATTTATTTGATTTAGTCTAATTCTAATAGATTAAAGATAGACATCTAAAGCAAATAAATTTAAAAGGAAAACCACCTCTTGCAATCGTGACTTTTTAATCACTCTCTCTAAAACGATTTTATTTACAAATCCCCATCAAATATCCGCGTCAGTAAATTATCTCCTATCAAACTCATTATTTGAGATTTAGTATTAAATCGTAAATCAGGTCCCAGTTCCCTATTTTGATCACATAACAAACCTGCATTGAGATTTATCTGCAAGAGACCTCCCTTCTCCAGTTCTCAATTGAATTGAATTGAGGCGCGTTACAGTCAAATAAATGGAGGCGTAAAATTGATCACAAGCGGAATAAAGGTGAACAATAATTGTAACGCGATCGCTCAAGATAAACCGACTTCAATTTGTCCGAATTCCAACATCGGACTTGGGGTGATGTTGGCATATCAGAAAAATTGATTTTCCATTGAGAGACTCGTGGCTGTGGGCAATGGCTTCAACATCAATGCAACTTTTTGTATATTTTTGGGATCAAACGAACATCCCGCAAATTGTGAAATTCTATATTTCACCCAGATTATGTATTCGGAATCATCGAAGAACACTGGAAAAAAAAGGAAAAACCTATCGAATGGGTTTTTGTATCAATGTTTACAAGAATTATTGTTTTGTGTCATGGAAAGAGGCATTTTTCGAGAGATTGAAAGAGGCAATAAAAACCATAAATTGATTCAGAACGTGATACAAAATCATAATAAAAATGAATTTATAATTTTAATAATAATATATTATGAAATGCCACCAGAGAGTTGCATTTGGGTGTCAGAGCCCCAGCCCAAAATTTACCTTTACGGGAGGTTCAGTTTACAAAGGAAAAAAAATGCACAACGCGAGTGCATTCCAAACCAGAGCAATAAACATTAATTTATAGGATCTCTTTTATTATTTTTTCATTAAGTGTTTTTGTAGTTGAGAGGATAAACGTATTATGAAGACAGAGATATAAAAAAAATAAGAAAAGGGTAGTCATTGAGAAATATAAAGGTTTTTTAAACACTAAGATTTGACGGATTTGATATACCGTATATTTTGCAAATTTAAGCAAATTGATTGAGAAATGGGTCCTCCAAAGTGCTTTAAATTTAATCTTTAAAAATGGCAAAAAATGAGCAGCAAAAAATTCAAAATGGGCAGTAATAATTAAAAGTAAACAGTAAAATATCTAACTATGGTCAGCAAAACTTAAATCTTTACAAAAATCGGTCTAATTTATATATTTAACATTTAAAATTGTTGCATACAGAATGAAAAGCCCTTTATTTTCCCTTTGCCAAAATTTGGACGATAATATCACTGTTTTTAATTTTTATGTTACTGTTCAATTTTAACTTTTTACTGCTCATTTATACAATGCCTTTAAAAATTAGATATCCAAAATTTTTCGGTTTTAAAGGCTCTGGCACATCTTTTTGGTCAGGAAAATTTTATGAAATCAAAATTCACATTCCTTTCTTTCTCACATGCTTTTTCATACCTATCTCATCATTTAACACTCGAAATTCGATTGCGCAAATTTGAAATTGTTGTGATGTTTAAAAGAAGAAGAGTGCTAGAGAATGAGATAGACATAGGCAAAGCATGTGAGAAAGAAGGAAATCGAATTTCGACTTTATGACATTTTCCTGATTTAAAAGGTGTACCGGACCCTAAGTGTCTGTGAACCTTGCTGTGAACGAAATGTGAGCATGAACTACCTCCAAAACGTATCCGAAAATAAAGAAATCGCTGGAGCCGTTTGCGGAAAAGTCTAAAAATATCGTTGGAGATGAAGTAAGAGTGAGGACGAAAAGAAAGAAAAGTTGCCCTAGACCATATAGACTAATGGGAGGGGGGAAGGGTCGCCAAAAATTAAAAGTTGATATCTCTTGTAGTTTAGCCTCTAAATCGCAAAAAATGTATACAACCGATAAATAAAAAATTCGAATAAAAAAGGTCATTTCCGGATGCTTTACCGATTCATTGCCGAGTGATTCCGGTGCAGTCAGACTGAAAATTTCAAAAGCTTTCCAAAAAAACTAATTAGGGTAAAGTGTCCTCAGGTCTACCGGTTCCTCAATTCATCCGGTAGAGTTATTTATTCAATTTATTTATATTTGCACTAATATTTGGCGTATGATCTAACATTAATAGGACTATTATTCCATAAATAAATACGAATCAGTGACAATTTTATAGAAATTCACCATTAAAACATTCAAATATTAACCACCGGTCGAGTCGAGAAACCGGTCGATTCGAGGGCACTTTAACTTAGAAGGAAATCGGTTGAAAAATAGGTCCTTTAAAATGGTTAAACTTTGGCCTCCGAAAATTCGATGTCGAAAATTTTCGATCAGAAGTGTCTTTGAACGAAATATTCGGATTGACTACCTCTAAAGCAAATTCAAAAATAAAAGAAATCACTGGAACAGGTTTCGAAAAAAAGCCCAAAAAACATTGTTTTAGAGGGGATATAGGGGGTGTGACATAAAGGGGAAAAATTCTCTAGATAATGTTTCGAGAGAGTGAGGTCATCGAAAACTAGAAGTTGGTATTTCTTATCGTTTAAGTTCCATTACGGTAACAGGTTGGAAGAAAACTGAATATATATTATACTGCTCTTTTTTCGAGTTCGAACAGTAAAAGTCAAAATTGGTAAGTACTACAAAATCCATTTTGAAATGTAAAAAATCAAAATAGTTCATAATTTAATTAATTTACCCTTTGAAAATAATATTTAAATACTTATATAATAATTAATCAGGAGAATTTTTATTTTTAGGCAACGCCAAATCCGGAAACAACATTCCGGAAACATTTTGAATTCAAACTTTTTATTTTATTCATTAATTAAGGTAAAGTGATACAATTTGGACATAGTGTTACAAGTTGGACAGGGATTTTTTCTTGATAAATACAGTACTAATTTTTTTTAAGCACAAGAAACTAAATTATAAAACTAAAGCATTAAAAATATACAAATAAGAATGAAGTACTAAATTTATCAAGAAAAAAAGCCCTGTCCAACTTGTACCATCGCATTGTCCAACTTGTACCATGGTCCAACATGTACCACTTTACTCTAATTATTTTTCACACGGTATATTTTGGGTGCTGATCACCACGATCTTGGACACTGATCGGCTCGATTAGCGGCATCAGTAACATGTTCGAGACCTATCACCCCATCAACGCACTCTCGATCCGCATCCCGACCATGAAGACTGATCGACGCGATCTGCCGATCTCCCATTCCCGATTCACTCGTTACACTGAGAAAAAAAGAGGGTACGATTAACTTTTTTTCCTTATAACTTTAACATTATTAGGTGTAAAAATATATCAACATTTTTTAATGTTAATTTTACACCTTTTTAAGGGTAAAATAACATGAAAAAGGGTAACTTTAACCCCCCATACACCTAAAAAGGGTAATATTTACACCGATTTTGGATCAATACTGCAGGGTAAAATTAACATTTCCGGAATGTTATTTTAACTTTTTCGGATTTCTCTCAGTGTATTCATTTCCTAAATTGTTAAATTTTTTTCGAAAATTATTTTCAAAAATTGAGAGGAAATTTCTTCTAAATTGATACGCCCTTGTGACAATGTGATTCTTGTGGTCATCTTCCCTCATTCTCAGGTTTCCTTATCGTCACACATGGCCAGATAAATCCTGTCGTGTCGGAAGATCACTTGGAGACCTTACTTCTTCCTGTTGTGTCGAGGGAACACTCCCTCGTAAAGCTGCGCTTGTTCCCCCATCTCAAAGAGATCTCTTCAGTTTCCTTTTATTCGGACAAACGATTGTACTTTATGGATTGTCTCTCTCAAGCATTTGATGAACGATCTTCTCGTCTTAGGTGAGAGAAAAATGATAAATCAAAGTGTAGGAAAAAAGCATTTTGTATGATGCCAAGTGTTGCAAGACAAGGAGAACTTTATGCTCTTTTATTGTTAATTTTAGTCTATGTCATGGAAAATGTTTCATTGATATTTTACCACACACCGTACATATTTAAATCTAGTCAATTTCCTCGAGACGATCATTACTTAAGATTCTATATGTGAATTTAATGCAATTTACCATTTTTATGGGACTTTTTCCATTGACTGTGTCTCAAGAGGTGATTTTCTTCAATCGCTCTGATGTGGGTATATGTTTTCCTCAATGAGAAATCATTTGAAATGCAAAACATCAGAGAATATCAATCTTTGAAAAAAGGGGGAGGAGGATTGTGTAGGTGTTGAATTTCTCATCGTTGGAACACTTGAGATAGTGAATGAGAGACAAAGGAAATAAAGCAAAGAAGTGATAGAGTTCACAGGGTTAGAGAATGTCTCTTAGCAAGATGAAATTCAAGGGCTTAGAATGGTTCTGATGAGGATGATCTCACTCTCAGCATTGCTCATGTTACCGGGGAAGATCGAGAGGGGAGCTATAAATTACTTAAGATTTCTTTACATCGCAGAAAATGTAATCAAATCTCCGGTGAAACATGTAATTAAGCTATTTGTGATTTGTATGCAAAGTACAAAAGTGCTTTTGAAAAAGACATGCTATAGGAACAATTAATGGGTACAAGTTTGCAAAAGAGGTGCATTTATTTATTATTATATTTATGCCAATAAAATAATTCAATGATAAAGAACTGGAATGGTCTGTGGTAACAACAATAATTTCACTTATAATTCCCCTTACATTGCACTCATATACTATGGGTCTAGTGCTGCGATTATTTGCTGTGGCATGTCTTAAAGAACGAGTTCCAACCATGCACCGGCTCCCTTATCGATTTGTGTAAATATTTTGCCAAGTTTGATAAAGCAATTAGCCTTGTATGCTCATGCTCAGCCATCATGCCAAAAAGAGTATATAGCAAGCAATTTGAAAGTGACGAATGATATTGGGGCCTCAAGAATGATCTTTTAAATTCTTAAATAGCCATTTAGACAAAATACGACTGGTGCGTGTTTTCATTTGGAAGAATGTTTTATGTGTTCCAACTGTGCAGGCGAATGTGGTATCTATTTTAGCAAATTACCTTCTCCTTCCTCTGGAGAGATGGTAAGTTCTTGCCTTGTGCTATTTGTAATTTTCAAAAGCACTATAAATCAGATTGAGACACAAAAGTGACACACTCACACCAATTTTGCATTATTTAACTTTTCTTCTTGTGCCCATCATCTTTCATTTGCTCTCTTCTTTGACTTCATTTTGTACTTCCATCCCATATCTTGTCCCTCTGTTGAATGAATCACAAGACCACAGAGTTGAGATATTACTATGGATTAGGTTACAATTAAACTGGGTTAAGTATTCTCTGTTAATAGTGGTTAATTTATCATTAAGTTTATTATATCAAGAGATCAATAAAACTCCTGATTTATCAATTTTAATCCTAGAGCGTGCATCCTAATTGACAAGTGTTATTCCAAAATGAGGTTAAACTGAAAGGTTTCTGATAAACTGAACACTGATACAGTTCCTGAATCTTTGGAGCTGCTATTGACACATTGAAGATCCGCAGCCAGTGATCAGATCATACCATTATTATCAGCTAAATATAGGGTAAGTGTGCCAAATTCCGGCCAGCTTGTAATTCCGGACACCATTTTTGTTCTTTGAATTTCCATAAATTTTTAGTTTTTACATACTCTAGAGATTATACAATGCAAAAGAATAGCAAAAAATGTAGCTTTGACAAACGAGAAGACATGAAAAAGACATTGGAAGAATTCCCGAAGGGCAAGGAACTATGAGAATGAAGGTGGTCGAAATAGGACACCAAAGCTATATTTATATTTATTCATTTTAAAATGTATTTAAATGATTTTAGAGTAAATAAAGAAGATAAACTGTATAGAAGGTTCCAAACAACGCTCCTTAAGAAGAAGGAATAAAAAAATCAATTTGTATTAAAAATATTACATTTCAAACTTGAGACTTTGACGCTTGCATGCAACTATGCCGAAATTTGGCACACTTACCCTAGTAGCTAATGCCTCGAATTAATGAAAATTCAATGAAAATTGAAGATGGAAACAGGTTTCCATCTTCATTTTCATCAAGGGATAGGGTAAGATGGGGTAATTTGGAACTGTGAAATTTTTTTAACAGTTCTGTATGGCAAAAGGAGAAAACAATGAGGAAGTACTCTTGAGTATAAAGTCCTGTACTACTTCGTGGATTTCCTTTTCTTTTTGACCATCTGAAACAGTGAGAAAATCCTAAAATTTCAAGATTGACATTTTTCCAAATCACCTCATCTTACCCTAATTCATAAGCTCTAGTTCCCGATTCCCCAAAATAATGTATGGATTCCTTGAAAAATATTTATGAGTTCCATGGGTTCCTTTAAAGAACAATACATGGGTTCCCCAGGATCTTTGACAAATGTATGAATTCTATGGGTTCTGCAAGTTCCCGTCTTCCCTGAATAAAGATTAAAAGTTTTCCAGGTTCCAATTACCTTGGCTAGATTGGCTCGAGTGCCCCGAAATGAGTTACCCCTTGATATTTATGTATCCATAAGGGAGTGATTAAGTCAACTGATAGCCTTATCCTAGCAGAAAGTTACCACGCATTCAGTACCTCTTGTTGCAAATTGGAAAATTCTCCTAGTTCGCCTTTAGCCCAACTCATTTCGAAAATTAATGTTATGAATTCGTATTTTTTCCGTGTAATTAAAAAGCTTTTAAAACTATATTTAAAAAGGGACAGATAATCCTAACCGGCTTATGTAGGTGAGATTCTTAACGTGAGCTAACTCGGAGTGCATGCAAATTCGATTTAGAGCTGAAGTTGGGAGACGCCATTCAGTTTTTTTTTTCAAATTCGTGAAATTATACAAATTTTGTATTTAAACCAAAATATCAAGGATTTGGATGAACTGACAGAAAAGTGTTATATGGGTGAAATGTAGACCAGAATGTTCTCTATAATTTTGCCGTAGAACTTGAACTCATCGACTATACTCAGAAGCCAAGATAAGCGAGGTTTTTTGTTTCTTAACTCGTTTTTTCATCCAGAGTGCCCCAAGTAGTCATTTGTTGAACTTCAACTATATCAAGGAATTGTTGTATTTTGTGGGACTTTCCATTTAAAACCCTATTTTAAGTGTCTTGGTGGAGTAGAGGCAGTCAAATTGGCATCTGAGTGATTTCAAAGCGTTATTATGGGAAAAATCAATTTTTTCACACTTAAACGGCAAAATCGAAGTGATAGCGTAGTCTGAGCGGAAAATGATGTATGAACGAAATGTAGAGACAAATGTGCTCTACCATTATGTCGAAGTAATCATCAAAATCGGTTCAGCGACAGTCGAGATAATTGAGGTTATGTGATATTGAAATTGGTTTTTCGACTGTGGCGCCCCTGGTGTTGGCCCCACGAAGTTCAAATATTCTAGAAAGTTGTAGCATTTGGTGAGATCTTTCGTTTAAGCCCTCATTCATCAAAATCGGTCACATAGAACCGGAGATATGATTTTTTGAATTTTGTGAACTTTGACCCCTCATATCTCCGGTTCTATTGAAACCACAGCGCGCATACGCACCATTTTGGAAACGTCCTAGACTGGACTGCAACATACTAAAATTTCATTAACTTGCACAATGCCGTTTTTGAGAAAAGTGACTTTGAATTTCGATGAATTTTGACGCTATCACAGCGCCACCTGTGGTGACTTTTTGAACTTCCATCTGAAAGTGCTCATCGAGACGAAACCAAAAAGGTAAAATTTAGGTCGCTATGTTAATTAGAACCGGAGATAGAGGCCGGTCAATGTTCGAACTTTGACCCCTTATAGCTCGGGTCAGGGGTTATGGATCGACTTAAGGTTTTTTTTGTTTGATAGGTATAATCAACGGCTACAACATACTAAAATTTCAGCCCGATGCACAATGGAATTTTTGAGTTATTTAACTTTTAAGATTTAAAAATTTTCTTTTTAATAATAGCGCCCCTAGCGGTGGTTTTATGAACTTGCGATGTTAGAAGGGGAAGTGGCATTTTACGAGAGCTTTCCAAAAAGCCCTCATTTTTTAAATTCTGATAATTAGAACCGGAGTTATGGCCATTTTAAGAAATTTTTTTTGGACCCTTATAGCTCGGGTCTGGGGGGTCAGGGGACCTTAAGTTTGGTATTGATGGAAAGCTCTAAGGCCCAGCTATAACATACTAAAATTTGAGCCCGCTCGATGCCATAGGGGCGGAGCTATTGAGAAAACAAAAAAAGGGGGGTCTTCAAAATGGCGGAAGGAGGGGTGGGGGGTGGGGGGTCTATGCACCAAGTTGCAATTTTCACCCGATATATAACCTTTGCCGAAAACCGCAAGTCGATATCTTTTTTAGTTTAGGAGCTATTAAGCTCCAAAGAGCGGCCGGCCGGCCGGCCGGCCGGCCGGGAACGTAAATTAGCCACATATATATTCGTGATCAGGAAGTGCTGAAACACATTTTGGCCAAATTTGAGGTCGATCGGACGACATGAAATTTTGTTAGGATTATAGTAGGTGAGATTGTTAAGAATCTCACCTAATATTGCACTGCATAAATGAAATAAATCTTTTACGCATTAAGGGGTTACGCGGGTCAAAAATACTGAAAAACACTATTCTCCAATTTTTTCAACACATTAAATCTTTATTTTAATTTAAGTTCTTAAGCATATAAAAGTACAACATTTAAACTATTTTTTATGAAATTTTTATTAAATTTTTTTAAAAATTTAGTCGTTGGGACCTGATTTTTAGAGACATTTTTTTTTTGAAAAAAAACATACTTTTTGGTGGACAAGATTTCTCAAAGTTTTTCTGACGTTAAAAAACTAAATATTTCCTGTCAGCTGATGGGTTAAATTCGTACTTGAACAGTACGTATTTTTACGGCTCGAACTCGAATAGAGAGCAGTTGTATAATTCGTTTTTTCCAACTTGTCACGGCTTTGGAGCTTAAACGGTAATAAGTATCAACTTCCGGTCTTCTGTAACCCCCAATAAAAAAAGAACATTTTTTTCTCTTTGCCCTCACCCCCATCCATCCCCTCCAAAAACATTTTTTGTTTTTGTTTACTTCCCAAACGGGACTATATAGATTTCTTTCATTTTCGGATATGTCTTTTAGAGGTAGCCCAGATGAACATTTCGACCAAGCATACCTATGACTTGAAAAATTGGCATTTTGAATGATTGTGAAGGTCAGAGGTCACTCACTTTGGAGGTTTCATTTTCGACCGATTTGGATAAATATGGATTTTCTGGAAAGGTATTGAAATATCGATCATGGCTGCATCGGTCTTCAACGGTAATGAATCGGTTAAGTATCGATAATTGAATAAGTTTTTTCAGAAATTGTTTTTTACTTAACCTTAAGTTTGTTTCCGAGCTCGAGGTCAAACGGTAAGAGATATCGACTTCCGGTTTCCAATAACCCCCCACCCCATATTATTATTTCTATTAGAGTATTGAGGTGGTTCCAAAGCAGACCCGGGCACTGCGACTGGTAATTGAATTGTGCCCATCATCTTTACTTGTTAGAGGTTCCCCTTGGTGCTTTTGATAAAGGAGAGTAAAGCTCCAGGTTAGGTCCATTTTCATAACAAATGTAGGGTAAACAGTGTTGCCCAGAAATAATCTCTGATCTGTCCTAAATGCTAGACAGTAGCACTAGATGTGGATATTGTCCTTTTCGTCCTGTAGACAATATCGGCAAATCTCTTGTGCTGATGCATATTTCTTTGAAATGGGAGCCAAGAGCACAAGGTCCCGGAAGCAGGCTGTTGAGCTTTAAGATCTCTTTTCTCCATTTGCCGGCAGATTCCAGGATCAGCTTAGCTCGCCGAACGCTAGGCCGTTTAGCCCAGTGTATCTCGCTTATTGACCGCCTTCTCGTTGAAAAGGTCCTTGGTGCGGCGGCTTCCTGAATAGCTGCAAATAGGCTGGATTGGATAAATGATTGTCTGCTTTTTGATGTGCTCTTCCGCGTTCCATTCAGCTTAGGTCTGGTGATGGTTTTTTGGTGTGATGTCGAGGAAGTCTTTCCACCAGATTTTGTCGAATTAAGGGAAGACCTTCCTCCAGGTGGTAACCAAGACTGGAAGACATGGAAGTCTCTCAATCGTTTGAGAAGCGGTGTAGCGCGCTCAAGAAACAACAGACGACGATGGGGATTCTCCGAATGTGACATCCTCTGTGACTGTGGGGTGATCCAAACCACCTCCCTACTTCTGTGTTTGTCCGTTGTCCCCTGCTTCATGCGGAACAGGGTATTTGATGTCGGCAAGTCCACTTGCCATTGATGTGGCCCGTTTTTGGACAAGACAAACTTTATTTTAGGCCTCGACACGATTAATAATAATGTCGAGATTGCCCATTAAACCACTTAGTTCACTCTCTTCAGTTGAAGGAGACCTCGGAGAAGCCTCTAGAGAGATTACGTTGCCGCTACGGCTGTGTTTGGGCGTAAACTTGCACAACACATGGTTTAGCTCAATGTGGGAGCCCCAGCCGAAAGCTCTGGGAAAAGTTAATGAGCCTTCCTTGGAGATCCCATTTCTGGATGATTTCTGGTAGCTCCATCAATATTATCATCACTCTGGTTTTTATTCACAATTTGTGCTCATTTCTCATGGGATTTAAGTTAAATTCGATGGATTTGACCTCACTTGAATTATTGACCTTACCAGAATTAAACTATATAAATTCTCAACTCTGTTGTTAAGGAGTGGAACCACTAATATCAGTAAGTTGCTGCATCCTTTGTGAACAATAAATTCATGGAGGTTTTGATGATTTTAGCATTGAAAAGTCACAAGATAAATCACAGTGTGAAGGAAGAAAGAGTCACCAATGTTATTCTTATAAATAATCAGTAGCCGTTTGAGTGGCAATAAAAGCCAAGTGTTCAACAAATATATTGGAGAAAGAAGATTGACAAGTAAGGGAAAGGTCCCTGAAGTACTCAAAAATTAAATGAATTTTCTTGTAACTGAAGATAGTGTCTCTAAGATATTGAGGTGTGTTCCAAAACTTAAAGAAATTTACACCTCTTTCATTTGGATGGTTTTCAGGCTTGGACACTTTATACTGAGATTCACAATTTTAATTGCATTTTGAGCATGAAATTGATCTGGAAGGAGATTTTATTATCTATCTCAATGTCCGTGATCTCTTTACAGCTCAAATGATTCCACAAGATACTAAAATACATTGTTGATGCTGATGATCTCTTCATCGGGTATTTAAAGTCATCTTCTAAGAGGTATTAAAGCGAAAAGGTGTGATCATAATCGTTAAAATTGTAGAAGAGAATGTGTCGTTTTATCCACAAATTTTTTTTTATTCGTCATTTTAAATATTCTTTAATGGGCTTTTCTAAATTTAGATAAGATTTCACCATTGACAGTGTTGCTCATTTGGAAGGAAGTCTCTTAATTGAATGTGAGATGAATTCATCAAATTAATTATCTCGCGCACAAAACAATTTAATGGTGATGAAATCTGAGGCATTTTGTGTACAAGACACACATGGCAATAAATTAGATTTATATCCAAGCACGAACCGATGATTTTGTTGCTGTTTGTTATTTTTTTTTACCATCCCAGTTCCTCTTTTTGGCAAAGACATCGGAAAACATGCATTTCGTTCCACATTGGTCGCCTTTGGCTCAAAAACTTTATACAATTGATATTACAAATTACACGATGACGTTTCTCATATTAAGCCTCATGATTATCGTGTCAATTGTGAGTTGGAGTAAAACGTCGAAATAATTGACATAATTCATCAACTTGAATCTCTGGCTGTTCTGTGGTTTTTGCCCACAAGAAATGCAATATTACTGTGAGAAAAGGAATCATGGGAGAGTTTTCGCTCAAAAATTATTATCCCAGAGCTTTAGAAAAAAAAACAATTTACACAACTTTCGATGGAATTCATCACGTTTTGTGCCAAAAAGGAGACATTTTTTTGCACAAGAGACACTATTATGCTTCGTGAATTATAAATATTTTGTTACATGTGTGTCACAGTGTGAATAAAATTTAATATTTTATTGTTGATGCAGTGATGTGCATTTCTGGACCAAGGTAGTTACACAACACACTATCTTTATTATCTGTATTTTATAAAAACAAGGATTATAGAAAAATTCTCCCTTGAAACTGAATCGAAAAAATAAGTTTTCGAGATGCAGAGAAAAGATTTTACAAATAATTCAAAATATTATTGCAAATTTTACTTACTTACTTACTTACTTACTTACTTACTTACTTACTTACTTACTTACTTACTTACTTACTTACTTACTTACTTACTTACTTACTTACTTACTTACTTACTTACTTACTTACTTACTTACTTACTTACTTACTTACTTACTTACTTACTTACTTACTTACTTACTTACTTACTTACTTACTTACTTACTTACTTACTTACTTACTTACTTACTTACTTACTTACTTACTTACTTACTTACTTACTTACTTACTTACTTACTTACTTACTTACTTACTTACTTACTTACTTACTTACTTACTTACTTACTTACTTACTTACTTACTTACTTACTTACTTACTTACTTACTTACTTACTTACTTACTTACTTACTTACTTACTTACTTACTTACTTACTTACTTACTTACTTACTTACTTACTTACTTACTTACTTACTTACTTACTTACTTACTTACTTACTTACTTACTTACTTACTTACTTACTTACTTACTTACTTACTTACTTACTTACTTACTTACTTACTTACTTACTTACTTACTTACTTATTTACTTACTTACTTACTTACTTACTTACTTACTTACTTACTTACTTACTTACTTACTTACTTACTTATTTACTTACTTACTTACTTACTTACTTACTTACTTACTTACTTACTTACTTACTTACTTACTTACTTACTTACTTACTTACTTAACTAAGAAATATTACAAAAAACAAAAATTAGATAATATTTTGAATAAAGAAAAATATTTTTTTAAATTATATTTCATAAGACTCCGTAGAAAACTCTGAGGGAAAAAGAGCAATTCCATCCAAGGAGTAAATTCAAGGAAGGGAATTTTCTGATCAAAGAGGAAGAGGTCTTAAGTCACTGGAAAGAATACTTCTCAGAATTGCTCAATACTTAACAAGGCACTGATGGTGACGTACTCACGAGTAATGGCAGGGAGGAAAGTAGTCCTTTAGACAGAGAGTGAAGTCCAGTATGCGATCAGTAAATTAAAGGATGGAAAGGCTGCAGAAATTGACGAAATACGCTCCAAAATGCTAAAACTCGTGGGTATAGTGGGGGTCAGTTGGCTTATACGGGCTTCAGACTTAAGGCATATCCATATGGTTTAACTTTTTTAATTTCTTATCAATAAAAAAATTTTGAAAAATTGGAACTTAAGATTGGATTATTAAGGACAAATAATTAATTACATTCCGAAAAACCAATAAAATTAATTTCTATTTGTTAAGCAAAATCAGAGAGATTGAGGCTTAAACGGTGCAAACACCTGAGGAACGACCCTCAGACACCACTACACTGCCTGGGCACTTGTCACGTACTGAGTGACTGTCCGAGCAATGAGCGAATGTCTCGCCTCAAGGTGCACGCAATAATGGTTTATTATGAGCCCAGCGAGCACACTTAGCTGAAAAAAGGTGCATGTTCAGCATGTTTTTTGCTGAATCCATCAGCAAAAATTTGCTGACCGGTCAGCAGTCACCGAACAAAAAGTGTTAACCAAATGTATGGAAATGGCACTGCCTCGCGAATTTTTCTTTACTGTTAGCAGAATTTAGCAGAAAATACAAATATTTCCAGATAGATTGAAATTTGTTAGCATTTGGTGTTCACTGGGAACCATTGGTGCTCAAAATAGCTCAAAAAATTAGTGCCAACAATATTTCGCATATTTCACGGCGTTTCTGTAACTTATTCAAAAGAAATCTCCTGATAGTATGCAAAATTTTTGTTTGCATCCATTTCACGCGGTTTTTCTCAGTCCCAAAAATTTGCATAATCCCGGGATCCCCTGTATATTCCTGAAGATCGGGTTTCCTCTACAATTAGCTCTTGAATGAATGACATCTCAGTTCCATCTTTGGCAAAAGGTTGGACCAGTTCCCATATGTTTTTGTCCATTGTCCTTTAACACGCTATATATTCTCGAAGATCAGCCAGAATCTATTTGGGCCCTTAGTCCGCTCCGTGTTACGTAATTCTGACGTTAGTATTTTCACAGTTCTAAGTGTAATAATTACTAATTGTATGGTATAAAGGCTATCAAAATCACCGCTACACGATTTTATTGTCTGAAAAAGAATCTTCTTAGATAAACTGTAATTTTTATTTACCAAAGTTAAGTTTTTTTTTTTTAAATTAGTACCTTTTTTGCCATTCTAAAATAAATTTTCAACAGAGTTCCCAATGGGCAAACAATTACTCCGACTCAAAAATGACTGGGTTTTGTTCTACAAGAAATGGTCAAAAAATTACTCCTAATTGGAATCTTAAAAATTAGTCGTATTCGCGTCGAATTTTAGTCAGAGAATTACTCAAAATTGAGTTAGTAATACATTAGTTATTTTACGGGCTTAAAATTTACTCTAACTTGAAGTAATAAAAGCGACTCCAAGGGACGGTCCTTTTCCGTACGAAAAAATGACGCGCCAAAACCAGTGCACTTGCCATCCTTCTCTACCGCATATGTGCGAAATCGACGTACGTACTCTCAATGAAAAAGTCAAATGCACTCCACAATTTTGTACTACACTATCACCTTAGACACCGTTTTCTCATTAACTCTTCACATATTTTATTGTTTTTTGCTAAGTTCTATGTAAATTTCTCTATTTTTTTCCTGTTTCACTACTCACATTTGCGAATATTTTTGCCGTTCGACTATTGCTGAATGAGCCGCCCGACATGTCGAAAATGTTCCAGCTGGATGGCAACAACACACAAAAATCTTTTAAAATTTTCACTAAATAGGACTTTTAGACACAAGATTTTTATCACACAATACTCCTGAGACAGGAGCAAACACCTGAACAACGAAATTTACAGAGCGATGCAACTTTATTTTCGTATCTTATAAGATAAGATGTCAAATATTTTATTATAAGAATTTGGTATGCAAGATTACGGTCTATGTGGTGAGTTTATTTGAACGAGACTGGCATGCAAGCTGTGTTTTGTGCAATTGCCGCTTGATGTTTCTCGAGCAATTTTCCTTGAAAAACAAAAGAGAATAAAAAAGACAAACCGAAAGAGATCTAATATTCCTGTTAAAAAGCCTCGATTTAGAGAAAACTATTGATAATGGAAGGTGCAAATGATGAATTTTCTGGTGAGTGGTAACGATTTCGAGAGCAAGGAACTATAATTCTTAAAGTGAGGTTAGAATTTATAAGATGATTCTCTTTTAAAGATGAAGCGTCTACAAAGAAAAGGGGGCCGCGGACTTCCCAAGATCAACGTGAAATATTTGTTACTTTTGCAGAGCAAAATCCCCAGGTTGTGGACAACATGCACCCGCGGTACCAAAATCTGTGGGTTGAGGTAACAAGCCTCTTGAATGAATGTTGTTCTGGGCCATCCAGATCATCGGAAGATTGGCAAATAAACTTCCGGAACTGGCATTATAATTTGTCCAGTAAGAGAAGAACCCTTTACAATGACTCCAATGAAACTGGAGGAGGCCCATCTAAAGGAAAAATGTCACGCTTCGAAGAACGAGCCATCAAAATCTGGACAAAAGCTTCAGTTACCGGAAATCCAGTGCCACTAAGTGGATTGGATGACTCAATGGATAATATGGGCGATTCATCGTCAGGAGTTGAAGAGTCATCTTGTTCTTCTTCAGAAACTTTGGCCAGAGATTCTTCTGGACTACGCGGTAACAAAAGAGCTAAAAAAACAGACACTCGCGACGACGAAATAACTAAAATTCTTAGATTGATGGAAAAAAAGCAGGAGACAGACGAGGAAAATTCAAGAAATCTACAAAATTTTGTGGCAAATATTGGGACGTTGGCAAATGCGATGAAAACTCTCGCCGAAAACATTACAAAGAAATAAATGGGTATTAATTCATTCCCGTAAAATTTTAAAGCTCCTGGAAATACAACAATAAACGGGTGAGATTCTTAAACTATCAGTTCCTAAAATCTCTGGATTTATATCAAAATGAAAAAGCTAAAAGATTATCTATTGAATTTTTTATCATAAAGAAACAGAATCAACAATTCTATGCAGTTTAAGAAGTGAACAAGAAATTAATAAATTACAATATTATAAACCAAAGACTGTGAATTCAGAAGTTATTAGTTGTCAGATGGTGATCTTGTAGATTAGTTGGTAAGAGCCAAAGAGTTGATGTCAATTCTTTGGCGGAAAGAATCGTGATTCGACTCAGAGTTGTGCGGTCGACTGCTTGATGCTAGACAAAAGTAGATGTTTAGATGGAGACAACTTATAAAGTAATCTGAAAGCCTACAGCTCTACTCATTGACTTAATGAATATAGGAGCACTACTTTATTTCCTCTGCCTTCAGAACTCCTCATCTCTACTCATGAAGCCATATCTATATCTTTACTCAGATCCTGGATTTCTGCTGGTCTCGCTTCACGCACCTTCTGCTCTGTATCACACAGTCATCAAGACCAACCAACCTCAGGAAAACTCTTCTTGTAACCAAGATTCTCTCTATATCTTCTGTGTTATATTGAAAAATACTTTGATGGTAAATAGTGGTTGATGCCTAATCACAAAAAAAACAATAAACAATATTATTTTTATAATTAAACATTTTTATTATTTATTAATTTCAAAGAAGAGACAAAGCATATTCATCCCTAATTCGCCGCCCCTCTCTAAGTAAATCTGAGTGCGGCCTAACGACACCGTATTCTTCGTCATCTTCATCACTATCTATTTCCTGATCATCGTAATCAAATTCTATATTATTAATCCTTAGGAAATTGTGCAAAGTAAAACATGTTGTTGCAATGTATGCTGCCCTGATTGGATCGTAATGAAGAACCCTGTGCTTAAAGACACATCTAAAGACAGATTTTAAAACACCAAACGCTCTTTCTATAACATTCCTCGTCCTTTTATGAATGCGATTGTAAAGCATCTTATGACGTTCTTCCACAGTATTGGGATACGGCGTCATTAACCATGGTTCATTAGGATAGCCGGAGTCTCCAATAAGCCAATCGTTTTCACCATGTGTGTAGCCATTCCTCATGACATTCCTCAACGGAGTTACTGCCCAAATGGCAGAATCATGTGTGGATCCGGGAAATCTGGGGTTTATGTATGTGAAAATAAGGTCACTGTTGCACACCGCCTCAATATTTAAGCTGTACGCTCTTTTCCTATTCCTGTAATCTGTACGCAAGTGTCTGTATGAATCTGGAGGAGCTATAATGTATACATGAGTACAGTCTATAGCTCCTAGAGTATTCTGTATACCAAATTTTTCCTGGAAACCTCTTCTTGCCTGAAGTTTTTCCGAATCATTTTGTGGAAAACATATATATTTATTCCGTAAATGATTAGTGATTTTCTGGCATATATAGGAAATGCACCTGCTGACCGTGGACTGGGCAACCATTATGTGGAAATGATCTCCAATCCCCCTCTGATATGATCCAGTGGCCAAAAAATTCAGAGTAGTGAGTACCTTCAGATGCAGTGGTATCCAGCTATATACTCCTGCGGTGTCGTAGTCTTTTATCTCATTTATTAACTGGATAGCCAAATGTTGTGGCATTCTATATCGCCTTCGAAATAAAAATTCATCGGTATCGAAGGGATCCAGTGAATCTCTTAAATATCGCATTTCCAAGCGACGATTCGTCCTGAAATGAGTTTTTCTTTAATCAGAATTCTACAGTTTATAGAGATTTTTCCTTACCCTCTGTGCCGCCTCCTCAACCTTAGGTACAAAAAAACCAATAACAGGAAGTCCATTCTTATATTTTTCTCTCGAAACGCACTTCAATGCACAAAATCTCGTACTTTGTGGTACCTCTGAAACTGTCCAGTAGTTATGAGACGTTTTGAGGTTAGAATTCATATTTTATAAAATTCACCACTCAGGGTTGCATCGCAAATCTCGTTCATATAAGATCTCGTTCTTAATAGACCCTGTCAATAAAATTACGAGATTTGACATCTTGTTCATAAAGTTGCATCGCAAATCTCTTAAGTTAATAGACTAATAGACGAGATCTGTAAAGTTGCATAGCTCTGTTAATTTTCCATAAAAATTGTCCGGGTATTTATCAACCAAAACACTGCCTAATTTTTGCTTAATTTTTGTCGGCACTGTCGTTTTCTAAATCACAACACATTTCTCTACTGGAGGAGCTGTTCCTCCTAATGTTACACTATAATATTATTGAGAAAACACGCGAAATTGCCAACTACTTTGCGAATTCACATCACTGAGTAATTCTATTTGCCATTTGACAAGTGAAATTTCCCCTTAGACATACCCAGAGAGGGGAAGATTATTTATAGGGACACTGGAAGTCACTGGAAGAGTCCATTTTGGCGCGTCATTTTTAAGTCGTTGGCGAGTAATCTCAGAGTTATTACGACGCCAAGTGACTTTCGCAATAACCGTCATATTATTCCCCACTTTCCGTCATTCGACGCTCTGACGACCGTCACAAGACCCATTTTTGGATCCAGAATACATACATCCAATAGTAATCTTCCTCAAAATTGCCGTTTGGGTTGTGCCCCTGTAATATCAAATGAACGATTTAATATTAAGAAGTATTACAAAAGCGAGGGATTTCTTTGAGTTCCAGCAATAAAAATAAAATGCATATCATAAAAGTACTTCGTTCATGGACAATGTTTCACAATATATATTTTTTAATATACCCAAGTACAAGATACCCTCCCTCTGGAATGTAAGGGACTCTGGCAAACATAATCTCATGGCACAAAGTGGGTGTTTTACTGAGACTTCTTGAATATCCCTTCGCTCCATCCTCTGTGTCCTCCATGATCTCGATGATGAAGATTCCACCAAAGTGATCTGTGTACATTCTTTGCCACATAATCCTATTTTCTTTATAATTCACTCGCTAAAATGTTATTCCATTTTTTTTGCATTTGCTGGGAGAAAAAGGCCAAGGAAGTTTTATTATCGATGTACGAAGGCGCCGCATTTTCTCTCTTGATCTCACCACAAAACTCATGCGGGATGTTTCACAGTGTCTCTTGAGCTCACAATAAGTCGGAACATCTTCAAAGAGACACTGGCTGTAAGTCACTTGAGACTCTAAACAATTTTATACACTTTCATCATATAAATCAGTCGGGAAATTCTCCATATCCACCCTCAATGACGCATCCGCTTGTCCATTCAACTTTGATAGAATTATGAACTGAGGAGCTCATTAATTGTACTAAGAACTTAGTTCTACTCCAACAGAGGAATTTCTCGCAAGTTGGAAAGAAGCTGATTACCTAAAAAGGTATCTCTTAAGTTAAGATTAACTACCTGATTCTGCATTGATGGCGAATTCCACTTGAAGATGTTATTTTTATAGAGTGTTATATTTAAGCTTATCTTCAGTGCAATAATCCTTGCTGAATGATCTCAATAAAATAAAACTATAAAGATCATCTCTTAGAACACGATCGTTAACGATCTTACATGATCATTTGCTTGTTCATAAAAATATCTTTAAATATTTTATTTATACAAAATTTATCTGAGGCTTATCTGTCGTTTCCTTTATCTGGATACTAAATATCTGACTGCACCTCTCTTGTCTCAATTTTCTCCTCAACATCTCACTCACATCTCAATCTCCAGCGCACTTCTTTTGCATTGTATAATTGATGGGTCGCTCTCTTCGCAAGATTCCTTCATCTTTTTGCAAACTTAATATGCGAAATGGGATGCCTTTTTTTCTGCCTTAACCCAGTCAATGTTGCAAGATTGTGAGTGAGAAGGTCAAAATTGTCGACACTTTTGGTTTTGTATCGTGGAAAATTTCTTTTATGCACCATTAAAATGCAAAAATCTCTCTTGTGATCATCTTGAGAGGCTCGATCGGGGTCTGGACAGGGCACTTGCATTGTAGCAACAAGAAAAAAACCGTGAATTTGCATCTCTTTGCTGCGCTGATATACATGAGTGATGAAATGTCCATAAAAATTACCATTGACAAGTGTTTACATATCCATTAAACTCAAAATTATTTGATTTAATTGTCAACTCCAGGAGCACCTTTTTTTCGGACGTTTCAATGAATGTGGATCAATGGAGGAAAATATTGGTTTTAATGGGGCAGACAAAAGGTGATTTGCTCGCACAAGAGCATCCAATAAAAGGATGCAAGATGAGGTGGAGCCCGAGCATTTAGTGTCGGGATTTCTCAAGTGCAGTGAGTTGTGGAATTTTATAGCAATGGGGATGGCAAAAGAAAACAACAATTGTGTTATCTTCTCAAGTGAAGTGCAATGAAATGCAATAAAAATTTCCAACTCCTTTCAATTCACGATACTTCTTTGCTTAAATTATACACCATCGATGCGTGTGGCGGTCATTGGTGTTTAAGTAGATTATTCCTACATATTGTACGGATTTATTTACACGTAAGTTGAGGAACGTAATAAATATTAATTTCCTGGTCAATTTTAATCAAATGGAGCTGAAACTAATCTCGTAATATTTACTGATCGACATTTTATCTGAAGTCTATTAGAATAGGGTAAAGTGGTACAAGTTGGACAATAATGGTACAAGTTGGATAGGGCTTTTTTCTTGATAAATTTAGTACTTCATTTTTATTTGTATATCTTTAATGCTTTAGTTTTTTAATTTGGTTCCTTGTGATTAAAAACAAATTTTGTACAGTATTTATCAAAAAAAAGCCATGTCCAACTTGTACAGGCGAATTGTCCAACTTGTAACACTAATTCCAAATTATATTACTTTACCCTATGAGTTTATACATATTATGCAAGAAACGATTTATATTCTGTAAGATTCTATCGATATTCTATCTGAATGTCGATTGATATTCTGGCAAAGTCGATCAATCAAAAAATATATAAAAATATCGATCAATTCTAATGAAAAAGAACTGAAATGAATTTCTTTACGGGTATCGATCGACATTACATCATACATTTATCAGAATATAGATTAATATTCTATTAGAGCCGATCGATATTCTGTTAGAATATCGATCAACATATCGTCGTCTTGAACAACAACTCCCTTTAAGGTAACCGACACATTGCTATGTGGCGTTTTCAACAAATTAGTTAACAGTTAGCACAGTTACTGATCCAAACGACAATATCTCAGTCTGTCAGAATATTGTTCGACATTATATCAATATTCTATCAAATTATTGATCGATCTACATTCTATAAAAGTCAGTCAAAATGCTACTATAATATCGATCAATAATCTTTTAAAATCGATCTACACTGTCAAAATCGATCGACAATCGATCAGAGTCAGTCGACAATTTGTCAAAGTCGATCGACTTTCGACAATTTTCAATTGTTTAACGTTGTCGAACAATGCCATAAAACACATTTAAACGAAATATTGATCGATAAAATTTTCTAATTCAAGAAAAATCACAGACATTACAAAGTTCTCATTATAATCGTAAATTGTGATAAAGGCTCTATTATTCTAAATGAAATTAAACAGAGAAAGCATGAAAAACTTAGAAAACTTTCTACGGGATCACCGTTCTGGACATCGAACCAAGACTTAAATATATCGTCGGTTGCATCGATCGTTGTCGTACCTGCACTTCTTTTGTTTAAGCACTTCACGCAAGAGGCGACATGTGTATCGTTGCTTGCATCCCTTGCACCAAATACAGATACGACAACAGTTGATGCAACTGAGGAAATCTTGTGGAAATTCAGGAAGTAATCTCGAGATAAAATTTCAAGTTTTGCCTGCGTAATTTTATTTGAAGTAGTTAGTAAATATTTTGTGACAATCTTAGAGATATAAGCAAAGAATCAAGGGATCAGAGTCTCTGAAAGGATTAACAGTAAACCTACCGACTATTTTTGGTCGTCTTTGCTAGAGCGTTCAGTCAAATGAGTGACCGTGGTGGGTAGGATACTCAACATTTTTTTATTAGAAAAGGGGAAAATTAAAAATTAAACACTAAAAAATGTATTACATGTATTTTTTAGGAAATTCATAAAGATTGATAGCGAAATTGTACCCTGTGTAAATTATAAAAAGTTTTTAAACCGGTCAATTCAACCGGTCTTGGTAGGTTTAGTGTTAAATACCCTACTTTCAGAAGGACTTAGGGTGAAAGGAACGTCTATTGACACTTTAAGAATTCGTGTCAGCACCTATTGACACCCTACTCTGTACCATTTAGGATATGAAATTTGAACACCTCTGTTTATAATAAAAGGTATATTATGGAAAAAACGTTATATTACTTATATTTTACTAGATACATTAAATAGTTTTCAATATTTTGACAAAAGTGCCAATAGGGGTTCCCTGTCGAACAGACGTTCCTCCGACCCTAACCTACTTTTATTCATCATTAAATTAAAATTAATTTTGGGTCGTTTTATTGTCATATTTTTTCATAGCAAGACTTGTTTCTGATACAATCCTGGGAGCGAGAGTAGAGTAGAGCTTTCGAACCTCTTACTACTAGTTTCAATGGATAGGGTGGAGTCACCACTTATGAACGTTATACACTTATGGATAGCTTACAAAGATCTTAAGTTCTTACCTAAAACATATTTCGAAAAATCACAAAATTGTTAATAATATCTTAAACTGATAATGTTATGATTTTTCGAAATCTATTTCAAGTAACTCCACCCTGTATGACTGTATTTATCTTCTTAAATTTTCCGATAAGGCGGAAGGGAGGATTTGATATAAAGCATCCGTAGGTCAAATAAGACACTTTATCGGCCGAACTTAAATGAGAGAGATCGTCAGCAATGCTGCCGTCCTAACTTCTCACTTGTGTAGTTTAGTTTCAATTGCATGCATTTTGCACGCCTGAATTATACCTTTAAGGTGAAAAGTCGTCTATTGTAGTATTATGGTAATTTTTTCAAACGTAAAATGGTTCAGGAGGAGTATTTTTAATTTTACAAACTTCTTCATGTTTTTTACGTAACTACATGTTAAATAAATTAGCCTACTTCATTTATCAAACCACGTAATTTAACATCATTCCGTAGTGTACAAGAGGATCTTATATATAGTTTTTTAGTCCCATCTCCCGCAGACACATTTCTTCCTTTCTTTCAGCGGATGGCACTTTTATGATCCAATCCATTTTGCTGTGGTCTTCTTTTTTGTTCTGGAATTCCTAATAAAAATTAATCGTATTTTATTTATTTGTTGAACTAATAGCTAGTCGCCTTTTATTATGTTAAAATACTATTTTGGGTGGCCGACAATTTTATGGTGTATGCTCTCTAGGATGGTAGATACTGTGAGAAAAGTGTAACACGCAATGGAGATGACATCTCTAAAGACATCATCCCCACAGGGGAATATTCTTAAAATTATGCACACATGAGTAGCGTGGTATTTTAATTAGTGCTCAGTGTGTCGTATTAATAATTTTATTGCTTGTAAAATAAATACCTAATGTCTATAAAATAATTAGAAAATCGTATGAGAAATATGAATAACTGATTTCTGGAAGTTTCATCACAAGAAAAAGATGAATCTTAACCATATCATAGGATTAAAGTCACATAAATTTATTGATTGAAAATTATATGATATGGGAAAACCTTACTTTCCTTGAGATGTTGAGTAAAGTGTGTGATATTCTGTTTGCAATCGTAAACTGCTTTAATAGACACCTTTAAGATCATGTGAACGTTTTTGAGAGCTTTCTTGCCATAGTTCGATGGTTTATTACGGAGGCTTCTGAAGAATTTGCTTTTTTGTGGGTGGATAACTAATGAAATTTCAATAGGAATGTGGAATTTCAGACATGTTATTCTCGCGACAAGGAATGAAGAAAAGTCTCTTATTGTTTTTTGGTATCCGACTTGAGCACTGAGAGAAAATTATTTAATAGGTAAGGGAAGAGCACCGCGAGTGATCTACGTACTTACATGCAGTCGGTAAATCATGGAAGGACGTTTAATCGATTTCATCATGGAGGTTGAAATCAGTGCTAAGACGGCGATGGCTACTAAGGGTAGTACAAGAAAAAACAGAAACGACACTATATTGAAGCACAAATGCTACAGACTCACACCAGAACATGCTGGAGCACCCTATTGATGAATTGGGCCCTATTGCCCATTCCAAGACAGCCACGTATCTGACGTCTCCTCACTTCGCTAGCGTAGACTGACTAAGAAGCCGATTCAATTGTGCCTGCAGAATAACTTGTTGAGCACTCACAATCCAATTTAGCGGAATTATTATTATTATTCGACACTCAATTTAAACCTCCTGGTGGAAGGATCAGTCACTCCCCGGGGACTGTCCAGGAGCATCGATTTAGTTCCAAAAAAGCCCTAAATACACGTGGAGGTTCCTTCCTTGCGGAATTATAGCGATATTGTAACTTGAGATTACCCGCCGTTATAGCACCCCTCAGAGTTACCACCAGTCAAGATGGGCTGTCCCCCTCCAATAGTCTAGGCTTAACAGTCCTACTACATTATCAAGTAAATTACTCCTCTTCTCATAGAATTATTGGTATCTACTAGCAAACACTGAGACAATTCGTTTTCATACATTCTTCTTTTATTAAATTTTTCTTCATCAAAGACGTTCGCAGCGTCTTGAGAAAATGATAAATATTCTTTAAAGCTATGTCAATACTTAAAAGCGGATGGCTTCTGTTTAATGGATCACTTTAAACAATCTAATAGATGTACAACTCAGAATTAAATGTTTGGCTTAATAAAACTAGCTCGTAGAGGATAATTCCCTTTCAATCCCACCAAACACAGTTATTCCTAACTTGGTCGCCGTTTCAACGGTTTCGTCCGTTTTTCCCTAACTCACTATCGCTTTTTGACAATTTTTTATCATAGGTAATCAATCTCTTTTCCATCAGCAGTTTTTATGTCAGGGCCTTCAGAAGAATTCTCCGTCCGATTACGATTAGACAATAAAAAATTGAACTCCTCTTCAGAGTTTTCGACAACCTTCTTGCATTCCTTACTGATCAAGTGTGTCAGCGATCTTTGGGTTTGGGATTTGGATTTCTGCCTTTGGTAGGAAAATTCCAGAATTTTAACAAAAATCTTAGAGACTACAATATATTTTCTTCAGTCATCCGACAACAATTGAAGTTTGAACTCAAAGATCTCTGACATATTCGATTTCTAAGAAAGACACGATACATGTCGAAACCTCTGAAGAATGGTTGAGATTTTGATCCTTGATTGAAATCTGCACTGATTGCGTTGCCGGATTCGGACAAAGACAGCCTTTGGACATCCTTTACCTATGGCAATTGTTCCCAGGATAGTTAGGTTCCTAGGTAGAATCCTGTCTTTATACGTTTTAACACTAAGCGACATTGTACCGTTTGATACGTTTGATAGCGACATTGTACCGTTTAAATTTGTGTTAAGTTTAAAAAGTTTTCATACCGGTCAATTTGACCGGTTTTGACAGGTTTAGTGTTAAAAAAGGATCACACGGACTTTTTGTTTGTAGGATCTTTAGTCATTTTTGACCAGTTCTAAAGCACAGATGGCACAGCTTCAATATATTTTATCTTACTCATATTAAAAATAAAATAACTTTTAATAAATTCAAATCATTCAAATAGCATCAAAGTATCAATATGCGACAGCCGGACTAAAGTAATTATATTATTTAAATTCTTGACTTTAGTAATTCTTTACGGATTTTGATAAATTTCTCGTAGTGAAGATTTAAAGAATCCACCGGCGTCATTGATCAGTGGCTTCTTTTTTTCCCATTTCCATCTCGCATATAAATCTCCAGCAGAGTCATGTTGTCAGAATGTCTAAAAGCATAGAAAATTGTGGGTTCAAGTGGCGAAAGTCTGGGTGTTCCTCTAGATGTGTCCGAAAAATGTGATCACATCTTTCTTGTCACCGACTACGATCGTCTCTCTTGATTCCAGAGATTCCGCATCAGCAAGAACCGAAGGTGTCCCCATCGAAGGGACCGAAAAATGATGATGTTGCTGGACCACCCAAATGGAAGAAGAGAATTAGCAAAATTCAGTCAATTATAATTATGCAGTCGGGAAGTTTTGTCGCCTCCGTTATTGGGGACCTAAACGTGCGCCAAGCAACAGTTAACTCATTTATGAGCCCTTCATGCTGCCCAAGACATGCTCTCCTCACCTGATGGATTACACGCAATCTGCATTTTAAGTGGACGTGTCAGAGCTTGAGGATGTTCTTGAGGTTGTGGTGGAAGAGCTGCTGGACTCATAAATTGTCGACAGTGAAATTCTCCACCTCTCCCGTGGCAGTGGCAAAAAGGGGTTGAGTGACGATGCACTCCAGTATGCAGATGACCCATTAAACCAAATGGTTATAGGTGAGACTGGTAAAAGCTTTCAGCAACGAGCCCAGATTCCTCCAGGGATCCATTTTTTTCTGCACTTCAGCGCCAGTGAAAAATATCTCCAGTTATGATTTTGCCAATATCACAGTTGCTGATGAAATACAATTCTGCATGACCAGAGAAAATGCTTGGACGAGTTTCCTGAACAAATTATATAGCCCCCGTGTGGACTGATGAGTGATGTGTAATTTGTGGAAATGAAAAAGTGCCACTTTAACCACTGCACACTGGCCCAAAAGTCACCTTTTGCACCGTTTGCCAATCTTTCTGGCGATAATTTATTTCACACGATTCTTTATCGTATTTTTGACGCTTTCTGATGAATGAAATTACAGACATTTGCCACATTCAGTGGAAATCCCACACACACCGCAAAATTCGGACTCGAAGGTTAAAGGCACATCCCGATGCTGGAAATACAAAGCGTCAATGAAACAGCATTCATTTTAATATCATATCGCAATTCGGAGTCCTCTGTAATTTCCGAATTCGAACAACAATTGGTGCCGACACTTGTACAAATATACCTTTTGTTTCTGTTTGTCGAATTTCGTAATAAATTGAAGGATCCGCCGCGACATAATTGCGCTATTTGCTTTATGAAATTATCGGTTTTTTTGGCTGGAATTTTGGTGAGAAAGTCAAGTGTTTTCACTCTCAGATTCCTCAGATGACCAACATTTGTCAATATTGGGTAACCCAGAAGTTTCTTTATTCACTTAAGTTTAAAACAAGTTGTTAATTTATGCCTCAAATATGTATATTACCATCAGAAGTAACGTGGCGCCAAGTGATACAAGAATTTCGAAAAGGTGACTAATCTATGACTTCAGTAATGGTGTCTACACACTAGAAGTAACTTTCGTCAAAAACTGTCTTTTTTAAAAAATTCTAACGTTTCTGCCTACAAGGACAGGGAAAATTGTCTTTAAAAAGGCATTTTTTAAAGAAATTGCTACTATAGTGTGTAGAAGCCATAAGAACACTAAGAGAAATCCGAAAAAGTTAAAATAACATTCCGGAAATGTTAATTTTACCCTGCAGTATTGATCCGAAATCGGTGTAAATATTAACCTTTTTAGGTCTATTGGGGGTTAAAGTTACCCTTTTCATGTTAATTTTACCCTTAAAAAGGTGTAAAATTAACATTAAAAAAGTCAATTTGCCGATAAGACTATTACCGAGGACACTATAGCACTTTTGAATAAATATAACCTTTATTGTCGCTGTAAATGTGATTTTTGTGAAGACCGCCTGGAGGGTTACTAGACCCGTTAGAGGGTTAATTTAATTTACGGTCGAAGCCACAAAGCCTAGTGACATTTTCAAATTTCAGGTTTAGTCGAGTAATTTAATTTATTTAACAACCTATTGGGATAGTCAAAATACAACGAGATTTTTATTACTATTTAAAAAAAAGTTGTACGTCCAACAATTGGATTAAATATCTATAGAAGTCTAGATGCTACATTCCAATGTCATACCTAACAATTGATATATTTTTACACCTAAAATGTGTTAAAGTTATGAGGAAAAAAGTTAATCGCACCCTCTTTTTTTCTCAGTGAAGTTACCATTCTTGCGACTATAAATCTAGATCTAGAATGTTTTAATGAAACTTTTTATTTATTTCTTTTATTGTTAAATATTATTTATTTCTTTTATTGTTAAAAATATTTAAAAAATATAATATAATCACAATAGAACGACATATAAGTCATAGTTTAAGCGCACGGTTTATGATGCAAAAACCCTAAGTTCTAATCCTCTGAAATCAATTCAACGATATTAAGACAGTTTGTAACTAATTATTTTTCCCATTGCCAAAATATTTCACTATACTTGTATTCTTAATTTGGAATTTTAATTTTATGCATTTACTGATCAAGCCTATTTTTTTTACAGACTATTGTCTTTGTAATACACTGTTTTAACTTTTGCATTCTTAAATAGAATCAGTGTCGGGCAAAATCTCGAAAGCTAGAATTCCGAATGGGTCGAAATCCCAAATAAATTGAAATACCGAATGGCTCAAAACCGCCAAAAGCCAAAATGCCGAAAAGCCAAAATACCGAAAAACCAAAATCCTTGAACTCAAAATCACGAATATTCAAAATTCTGAAAGATCGAAAACTCCGAAAGCCAAAATCCTGAAAGAGACAAAATTGTATGAAGAATAATATTGATAGGGAGTGTATCCGGTCTTCGCCAGTGGAAAAGTGGTCACTCTAATGTCCTCTACACACTATGAGAAATTTCTTTAAAAAATGCTTTTTTAAAGAAAATTTCCCCTATCCTTGTAGGCAGAAATGTCAGAATTTTTTAAAAAAAAATAGCTTATAGTGAGACATCATAAGAGGAAAACACTTTTTTGGTCTTGCCCAGAGCTTTCGGTCCCGGTATGGATCTTCTTCAGTGGTCGACTAAATTGTGTTTCCGCAGAATTTCGCGATTGTTAGTCGACCACTGAAGAAGGTCCATATAGGGACCAAAAGCTTTGGGCAAGACCAAAAAAGTGTTTTAAGTCTGAAGATCGTATGACTCAACACAGGGCTCGTCGCTATTCTTATGAGAAGCCGTACTAGTTTTACACTTAGATGTGGGCGACTTTGCACTTTTGTTTTTCTTAAGCTTTTCTTTAATTCTACTGCTTAAGAATGTTCTGAGGACCACAAACGTACTTAACGATAGTCTAAAGAAAATTATTTAGTGCTAAAATTAAATAAAAGCTTACGAAAAATAGGTGTGTAAATTCACGTACATCTATAATACCTAAAAAGAACAAGTATCCTAGTCTTAATCCTCCACATCTGTTGATTAATCAGAGGCTGGGTTGGCTACATCTATGTTCTAAAGATGATAATGGTACTTAACGATGGTCTGAAGACCAATGCAAATTCACTCGCATCTATACGGTACCCAAAAAAAGAGTATTCTAGTCTTGACCCTAGTTCACACCAATCAGATAATCGGAGGCTGGGTTGGCAGGGGTTGACATCCTGGGTTGACATCCTTCTGAAGCACAAAGAAAACTTTAAAGGTTTTGCAAGTTAGGCCGTGTTTATTCTTGCAAACTAAATGACATGCCCATTGGGTCTTATTCAAACAAGTTCCAATAGCAGTCCTTCTAGTTCTCTATACAGAGCTGAAAATTTGTTGCAGCTTCGTCTTTTTAAAATCTGGTAAGAGACTGAAATTTCGTTTGAAGATGCTGGTTTTAGACAAGTCTGTGAGGAATGACAGGATCATACTCGGTAGAATGAATATTTGGTATTTATGCTCAAATTTCTGGACTAGAACTTCTAGATCTAAGCCTTAGGGCTTAGCAATATACGGATTTCAGACCTAAAGCTTAGCCATATGGATTAACTTCTCTAATTTCTTATCAATCAAGTTTTTTTTGGAAAATTATCACTTAAGGTTGGACAACACGGACAAATGATCCATTATAATTTGAAAAAGCATTAAAATTGGTTGCTATTTTGTATTTCGAGATCATCGGGAACTGGGCTAAACCTTAGGTCTGAAGCCGGCATGGCTCAATTGTTGTAATTTCTTATCAATTAATTTTTTTTTCTAAAAATTTAATTTAGGATTGAATTATTATGGATTAACGACCAGTTGGGTTCTAAACAAATCAAAGGATTTTGAGATCTTCCGGAACTGGGCTAAGCTAAACCTGTAGTCTGTACACCGGTAAGGTTTCCTCAAGGTTGATGAAAGAATCTTAAACCTGAATATTTTAGGATTTCGATTGTTTAATTGCACAAAACTTTATTTTAGAAAGAGAAAATCGTTTCAAATAATAATAATTGAAGCGGTGTTCCTCTGGGCTCACAAGTTGATATTTGTGCTTTAATTTCGAGATAGGGACACACCTTAATTTTTAAAATAAACTTCGAAATAACAAAGTTAATCTATGTTCCGCATAATAAACATTTGCTTCAGTTCCTTCTGTTATAATAATTATATTTTATAAATTCAATGATAAAACGAGACAACTACAGAGGCTGCAGATTTAATTTTTACTTAATCATAATGCGTAAGTTATGAATAAAATTACTCGCTTATTGCTTATTAAGACAATTGTGTATACCCCAACACTTCCTTAATATCCACAATATTGCCTTTCAGCCTAGTAGTTTACTTTCATTTTAAAAGCACTTTCATACCGGAATCTTGTAAGAACATTGGATCAGTGCTCTGTTTTTTGCACCTATCACTAATGTCTCATTTGCCATTGCCGTGAGTGATCCTTTCTCATGTGAGTGGAGGAAAAGGCATAACAATAACATTATTTGCAATAATATAACTTGGTGTGACCCAGGGCATTTTGTGTATAAATTAATTTTATCGCCCATGTTGAGAAATTATCGATTCCCATCAGTGCCAATGTTCCGCATATTTAATTAATACGATCTTCATGCAAATAGAGTTGAAAGATCGCGATCATATTTTATGCTTGTCTGTCTTTCTTATTTGTTGGGATTCTAAAGCTTATTTCTGGGTGTCCATCTCCATTCTCCCTATGCGCAATCTCTCCTTTGTCTTTCTCGCCCTCAGGAAGTGCTTGGCCAAGTGTTGTCCATATTGTACCTCTCCTTTTGAACAAGGCTGTGTGATCTTCCCAAGAGGATCATCTCTCATTCTACGTTGAGCTATTTAGTTTAGAATCTCTGGGGCTGTTTTGCGTGTCGGATTGTGTGTGGATTATCTAATGGCTGGATAAATGCGATATCTACCGACTTGATCATTTCTCAATGTCAATTATGAGCAAATACAAAACCGCTGTAGAGTGCTCATTTCTTTGGCCAGCTGTCATTTTGCTGAGTGCACATAATTCAACATTTCCACGGGTATTTGCAGAGGGAAATGCAATAATTTGCTACTAATGGTTAGAGACTTTGGGTCTCTCAATAATTCTTCTGTTTGAGCGTGTGTTCAATTCAATAAATGGGGGCTTTTCTCCTGTCCAATCCACCAAACTTGATGGACAAGTGGAAAATGACCAGCGACAATTTGCGGTCTATGCCTGAAAATTGTCTTCAATACACCAAGCTTCTTGCCATTTTTGCTTAAATAACATTTTAATTATCCTCAGAGTCCCAGTAAAATTGTATAATTGTACGTTTGAGAAGAAGGTTAATCGAAGTCTCAAGTTTTAATCTTCATCCGAGTACGTTGATTTAATACATGAAAATAGCCATAGTTATTGTACAAAGTACTAAGTTTCTTATCTATAAAATGAAATTGGTCATTTGCCTAGTCATATGTACTATTATATTTCTATGCTGCAATGTTGCCTCTAACGATCACATTTTGCAAAATTGTTTGCATTCAGACAGTTGGACAAATTGGCACCCATCAATAAAGCATCTTTGTGGCCAGCTTGAAGAGTGCGTGTTGCATTTATTGCTTTGCTGACTCTTGGAACACATTTATTTCTTCAATCCTAAATAAACTTGATATTTTATTATCATTGCAAATATGCACCTTCCAGCTAAAGACGATAAGAAGGCCATATAATTTTTCATGTATTACATGTACTTTAGCTCAGAGAGATTTGTACAACGATGAAAGGCATTTATGGCCACTTTTGGTGCTAAATCGACATTGATTGTCCCTCATTAAATATCCTATGATAATCTCCTCAATTTTGATTTTGAGCTTAAAGCCAAAGTGTCAATCACTCGGGTCGGTGTTTGGAGGCAATTAGACACACTGACTCCTGCAATAATTTTATTGATGCTTCTCCTGACCCATACCTTATTATTCATGCAACGGAGACGCCATCGCACCCGGTGGTTTATTCAATCTTCTTCTACTGCATAACTTATTCACCGTAGAAGGCTCAAGAGGCGACTAATTGAATAATTGCAAGTCTAAAAATAATTGGACTTGTACAATTTAACTTTATTTAACCTTTACATCTTCTATCTATTCAAGACATTGCATCAAAATGGGCATTGATGGCATTGATTCAATACTATTTTGGTATTTTTTCTACTACAATGTTGTACCGTAGATGCAGCTGACTTTGTCATTTTCAATTCATTATATTTCTCCTCAATTAATGCTTGATTGCGGCTGCCGCCGACTTACCACGAACAATCTCATCAGGTAAACGGCAGAAATCCTGAATCACAGATTGTATATGCTAAAAATTTGTAAAAGGTTTACAATTTATATTTACAATTACAATTTGAATTGCTAGGTGAATGGCTGACGTTGCGTAAGTATGGGGCAACAGAATATCATTATTTTTATATTATAAGTACATTTTGATTATAAGTACGAAAAGCTATGCGAGCCATTGTGAGGACACATCTACCTCGAGGGAGACCTAGGACAAAGTAGCTGAATCAAACTCAGGATCTTGCCTTGACCCGAACATGTTCATGAAGTGGCGGAGGATCATCAGGCCGTGGGCTGTTAACATTGATGTCATGGACCCGCGACCCCAATAAGAATAATCGGTTGAAAGTGATGATGATGATAATGAGTACGTTAAGCCATCTCTCAGCTTCGTAAGTGTGTCTAGGGGGTCTAGGGCATAAGTATTTACGAATTTACTGCATCCTCTCATGGTTTCGTTAAAAATTATTCACCAAAAATTTAGTATTTTTGTTATAGTTAGGCTATTGAGATCATGTCATGGTATACAAATTTTGCCTACGGTAGATGTACCACTTTTCGCCATTAACTCTTTCGCGTCACACTTTTATTCAGCAAGTGAATTCATGTAAAATTGAAAATTGAAGAAAAAAAATTCTATTGCGTGAAAAGTCGGAAAAACTCCGGGTCATATATGACCCTATTGTCGGCAAGGGAAGTATACATACCATTTTCAAAATCTATATCACGGGCTTTCTAAGAGTTTTTTTGCTTAAAGTTATTAATGTGGCCAAAACCATGGCAAACTGGATTGTTTTAATGAACACTGTCCTGGTGTTCAAGGAATATTCCTGGAGTGGAATGATAACTTTTCTACACTATCGAATCGATAGTATCGATAAATCTATATCTGTTAGATTAAGTGAATGTCGACTTTTTACGGATTGTTGGGCCATTCATTGTGACAAACTTAAAAGAATGAGACTTATGATAAACATCTATATTAGTTACAGAAAGTGCAGCTATCGTTTAAATTTTTCAGAATCGACAGTCGATAGTATCGAAAATAAGTTATCATGTCACCCCCTCACTGGTAATCCCTTGAACTGTCTCTGTCACAATATTTTGAGTGGTTTTTGGCAAAAATAAACTTATCTACATAATTATTCACACACAATACAATTGCACAATATGGGACGCTTGCAGAATGCTCTAAAATATTGCAAAATATGTTATAAATCATCAGATATAAGATGAAATGTCCAGGAACAAGATATTTTCCTTCTGGATTTCACATAGAAAAACAATGTCTCAACTGTCCCAACTACATTGTTGGCACGAAAAACTGTCATAAACATTTACCCTTGTCGACAATAGGGTCATATATGACCCAGAAAATTTCACGCGCTTTTCTGGAAAATTGAGAGTAGTTTATTATACCAAAATGTGCAATATACAATCTTTGGATATTCTATTTTGTGTTTCTAAAGAACTTTTTGCTGAAAAAAATAAATGAATATATGAGGACGAAATTTAGAGACAAAAAATCACGGTTTTGAGTGAGTCAATTTGTAACAAAGAAATTTGTATGGAAGTCTCTTTAATAAAAAATTTCCCACCTTTTAGCCACTAAAGAAGGCGCACTGTAGCGTCGAAAGCTTTGGCGAAAAAACATTGTTGTTTAGTCTCTAAAAGGATCAGCATCCCTGACGCACCCGGAAGGAGATCATCTCCCTATTACGGAATATAAAAAACTTCAAAAAGGAAAAGTCATTTCACAAAGTTCGAAATTAGTGATTTTTGATTTCAAATATTTTCTTTTCCTGAATATCTGGGGTCTTGAGAAAATTAGCCAAGACTCTTACATCCTTCTATTATGATGTCGTGTACAAACAGATAGATTTCTATTAAAGTAAATAGTCAAAAAAATTTTTTTTTTACCCGTGTCATATATGACCCTAATGACGTGAAAGAGTTAACCCAAAGGAAACAAAATGATTTATTTGTTCTAAATATTTACTACTGAACAATTTGCCTAATTTGCATTTTAATACATTCCTGAAAAGAAAGTAAAGGAAATCGACATTTTAAATGATTTGGAAAAGACTTAAGAAAATTATTAGCCCTCGTATTGCATTTAAATATCTATCAAAATTTATGTATTTGCTTAGGGGTTTTGCAAAATTTTCTCAATAATTAAATTTATTCATGAGTCATGTTAGCTTTGATTACTAGATATATTTAATAAGTATGATGGAATTTTATTGGAAAAAAGGAAATAATGCCTCGAGATAATCTTTCTTTCATTCCGTTAGTAAATTTATTAGTTATTGAATTTTTCTAATTTCCATTTTATACTATCAGATGTCGTTAATGTTGCTTAAAAACTACCTTAATTAAGGACTTAATAAGCACTTTTTAAGGACTTATTTTATGCACTTGAACAAGACTCTTGGATTAGCTCCTTCTTCTGTTTGCGTGGCAAACTATTCCAGAGGATAACTCCCTCTAATTTTTTTCAAATTATTATATAATAAATTAAAAAAAATATATTAGATCGAGTAGATTCTATGATCTTCATTCTTTTTCTTCTGTTTGATTTTCAATGTTAAGTTTTAGGAGCTATATGGCTGTGATTTTTTAATGATTTTGAATAGGGGAATGTAGGCATGGTTCGCATAGAGTGAACCTTCAAACGATGCTAATTTTCTCTTTGTTCGCAAAGAGCTGACATACCACTTCTCATCTCGTTTCATGAGCTTAATAATTATCTATCTTATGGCATAGTAATGACGAACTACCTCTTTGCACACAAAGAGAAAATTTGCGTTGTTTGAAGGTTCAATCTGTGCGAACCATGAAAACATTCCCCTATAAATTATTTTTAGGATTTTTGCAGCAATCAAGGAAACAAGAAAGCTCTTTTACTTTTGAGATATTATTATTAACCTTAATTAAAAGCAGCCATTCAATGCTCAATCATAAAAGTTTTTTTTTCAAAACTTTTAATAAGTGAATAGTATTAGAATTTTTAAGATCTGTTTTTTTTTGCTAAGTTCTATGGCTTTTTTTTAATAGGAAAATTCTTTGTTTACTGTTAAAGCAACAACTCTTATTTTAAGAGATATGAGAAACTAGTTTCAACCGTGGGCTGGCCTTTCCCTTTCTTCATAAACTCTTGAACATTTTATTTAATGGCCACTTTGCACAATTACTTTTTGTTGTACTGCGATTTCTACCACAGTCCTTCGAATTACCTCTGATTGTTCCACTTTACCTTTCTTTTGCAAGACATTTTCACTGATTCAAGTAAGTGCATGTACCAAAAGGAATAAAGAAATAAAAATTACTAAAATCTCTCCATCATAATTATCCGCCCCTTGATAAAAGCTCAATCACTGGTCCGAATAAGGTGCCTGTTTTGGTGTCTTGAGATCTGTCTTTGAGGCTCTGTGGTAGATCTCATAAATGCGACGCCATAGGCGGTCGATAGATCGTTTGTAACAATTGAAAAGCGCCGATGGATGTCAATGATGTACAAAATACCCAGAAGTTGGGGAAAAATACTGCAGACAACGAGTCCATCTGAAATGCCAGTAAATCACCGGTGAGTCAGGGAGATGAGGTGACGTACTATCGATTTAGTAATGACTGAAAATCATAAATTTTCATCGGTCAGAGGTGGATTATTCGCATGGCAATTCAATGTGGATCGCATTTTGATTGACAGCCCTCGTGGATTTCTCTAAGCTGAGGCAATCCTGTCCGTGTGGCTTTCTTGAGATTCACCACCATAAGTCAAAATATCAAAAGCTATTATAAAAATTATTGCAAATGCAATTGAGAAAATAAATTTTATTCTACTAGCAATATTTCATGCTTGACTCTCTCTCTCTCTGTCTCCTTCAGCAACCATTTCACAATGTATGACTTTTACAGCTCACGGTAAATTATCACAGGCAATTTTCAGACAATTAAAACTTCAATAATTATCACTGGGCATAAATTTTAATTAATCACTATTTTAGCTCTTTAATGGAATCTCTGGAAAAAATGCCTCATTTTCGTCGGTTGCACCTTATGAGAAAACACACCGAAGTATGGATGGTTTTGGTATCTTTCATATTGCGGAATTCTTTTTGGGGACATTTCGGATTGTGAAAGGACGTGTGAAAATTTCTCATTATCATTCACAAGTGAAATTGTATACAGTCAAAGTTTTCAGCAATATTGTGCAACATCTTTGGTGGTCAATTGTGACCAAGAAATATCAATAAACTTTGGATGAAATAATCACTTTTCTCACACTTGAATTTCTCGAAATTCGATTACAATTCAACGCTGGGATTACGTGTAATTTACCCGCGAATAAACCTCACGAATGACAAAAATCTCTGTGACAAAATATTTAATTTATCTCATAGAAATGACAATTTCTTCTGATGACTCTGGGAATTTCATTGATTAAATGTTTCAAAGAACTAGATGGAATACAAAAAAAGCCTTTCCGGTTGCCTATTAATTTATCGTAATGGTCAAAGTGCATCAATGAAGAGACAGAAAATTAACGTTGGTTAATTTAAAATGTGAGAGAAAAGTGCCACAAATTGAGAAAAATCTCACATACACTTGTGGTCAACAATAATTTTGAAGATTATCTTGATGCAGAGTCATTGAGTGTCACACACAATTCAATTAATAACTTCATTCTCAATGGGATCTTGTGACGACAAAAAATACCGCACAAAAGATCTTATTAAGAAGTGGAGAAATTCATAAGATAGGCCAATGATCCGTGAAATGCATTCTTGTAGAGGACACTTCAAACAGTGACTACTGTACATTTTAGAAGTGTTTTTAACTGCTAATTTTAAATTAATCTTTTAAACAAAATTAAGGAAGAATAGAACATTAATTAGAACAAAATTAGAACGTTGATTTATTTAAAATAGGTGTGATCATATAAGGATCACACCTAATGTATTAAATTTCAAAGGTACTCAAATGTCCTTTAAAGACACTTAAATTCATAGCAAAAATTTGATACTTTAGATATGAACTAAATACTAAATGTTTGCCTTAATGATTCTAAAAATTATCTAAAAATTAATACAATAGTTTCTACTATGTTTGAGTTATTACTAGAATTTCTGACAATACAAAAGTTTTGATAAAAAACTCAATAAATTGTCCTAAGGAATCCAAAAATTATTTTTCGCGATTTTTCGGAGAAGAAGGACACAACCAAGCTTCATGGAATTTTTAATAGATATTTAAATTAAATTGCTTAATTGATTTTTTTCAAAAAAATATATTACAAATTATTGGACTAATGAGTGATTCATTGGAGCGTCTCGTCGTATGGTGGAGTATTAACGTTTTTTCGTACTAACGGTAACATTTTTCGATCTAGAAATGTATCGACATTTTTCGTGTTAAATTTACACTTTTTCAGGAGTAAAATTAACATTAAAAAGCGTAATTTTAACCCCTAATATACCTAAAAAAATGTAATATTTTCAACCAACCCCCTGGCAAGTTGGCCTTTTTTATATTGAGCTATTTGAAGCCAATTCCTAAATTGATCTCGGACTCAGCTCACAGTGCTCCGAGGAAAAGAATTATTTAAACAAAAATTTAGTACATTTATCTCTCCATACGGAAAGGTGTCTTATAATACGGAGAAACTTCTCACTTTTTAAATATTTAGCATAACGGTAGCGAGTGCAAAAGAAATTCCCATATAAATTTAAATCGAAGTATGAGAAAGTGGCTTCAAATTTCAGGCAACTTGGCAGGGGGTTGTTTTCAACGATTTCTGATCATTACCGTAGGGAAAAATTAACATTTTCTAAAAGTTATTTTACCATTTTCGGATATATCTCACTGCCCTCCTAATTGATGGAATATGAGCAACACGTAATTCAGCGGGACAGATCACAAAAAAAATCTTAAAAAAACAATTCTTATAATTGTATTTCATGATCGCTTAAAACAATTTGAAGGAAATCGAGATAGGGGAAGTGCTCATAATTTTGGACAGCTTCTAATTTTGGACACTTTGAAGGTAATATTGGACACTAAAAAAAATTGATTAAAATTATGGATTTTTATTTCAATATTTGATGAATAATTTCATCTACCTAAATAGGGTAAAGGCTCATAATTTTGGACAGCTTCTAATTTTGGACACTTTAAAGGTAATATTGGACACTAAAAACAAATTAATTAAAATTCAAAATTTTTATTCCAATATTTGATGAATAATGAATTCTATCTAATTATTTGTTCTTTTTGGAAGATTTTAACACTAAATTCGTTAAATTTTGAATAAGATTTGAGTTAAAATTGCTTTGTTGAATATTCAGTGTGTGTAATTGCTTACGAGAATGACAGAACTTCGCTTTAGCTGTGGTGAAGTACTACTAATCTTTCCCCGATATTTCTAAGTGATATTATTAAATTTTCATTGTATATTGTGTTGATTCACGTTAATGGTGATTTGTACATTTGATCTGAAGTGAAATTTGCCTTGTGAATTGTGTTTTTCGTGTGAATAATGGACAATTTTATCTAAGAACTTCACAAATGAGGTGATACGTCTTATTTTAGACAGGTATTTTTTCTCGAAATTTTGTGAAGTTTTAGTTTTTGTGATGACTAGGTTATGTAAATACCTGGAGAAACAAAGAAACATCATCTCTACGAACGAGATGTAGTGAGAAAAGCCTTAGAGGGATCCCGGAAAGGTCAGAGAATGCGCAAATCCGCGCGTACTTGGAGTACTGAAGTCAATTCACTTTAATGAATGATATGAAAAATTTCCGGACTCCTCTACGATTATGTCTCATAAACAGTAAGAAGACTTGGTAAGATAGGTTCTTGAAATTGAGAAAAAAGGGCATCCTATTGAAGCGGATTGGCTGTCCAAAATTACAAGCAAAGTATCCAAATTTACAACCAAGGTGTCCAAAATTTTAGTGAAATTCACCTTTACATATCAATTCATTTTCAAACTTATTAAGACTAATTTTAGTACAAACAAAGACAATAAACCCTTGTCAAGTTTCTAAACAACCCTTCTGAAAAGAGAGTAACAAAAAAAATCAATTACTATTGAAAATATCGTACTTCAAACTTGGAACATTGATGCTTATAAGCACGCTGTGCAAAATTATAGGCTCTTCCCCTATTGGATTTTTTTTCTAAGAAAATTCATTTTTTAGACACAATTTTGAATATTTTATGTTGTAAAAAGTGAAACGAATAGGTATCCAAAAATTGTTTTAGTTCCGAAAGAAGAGAGAATTAATTGTGAAGAGAATAAGCCTTTATTCGTTAAGCTGTCTTCAGACTAGAGGTTTAACCTAGTTCCCAAAGATTTCATAACCCTAAATAATAACCAATTTTATTGGATTTTCAGAATCTATTAGATCATTTTTACTTAATAATCCAAACTTAAGTTAATTTTTTTAACAAATCTTGACTGATAAGAAATAAGAGTAGTTAAGCTAAATAACTGAACCTTTAGGTTCAGAGCCTGTATAACACTCGGTAAAAATAAGAAGTAGGGTAAACGCTTTTCAAAGTTTTAGGAGTTCGCCCAAGTGCTTGTTAATCTGCTCGGCGTTTCTTTGCTTTTATGTCTGTTATTTTCAAAAAGACCTGGAATTGGATTCTGAAAATGTTGTAGGGGAAAGTGCCCATGCTTTGGACGGTCCCAAGCTTCATAATGACTAAATTTTTCCTATGTTTTTCAATAAATGTGACTAGTCGTACTATATACTATTAGGCAATAGAAAAAATACAGGACTTTTTAATTTAGGTTATGGAAAAACTCTTTAATAATCTTCAAAGTGCTCTTGAATTTCATAATAAGGAGAAAGTGCTCTCAATTCGAACGTTCATGCCTTCGAATAATGTAAATTTCTTTTATTTTTCGCAAGAGATTTACACTAAATTATCACGCAATTATCAACAATTGATGATAAGCCAACTAACATTTAATAGAAATGTGCAAGTATCTTAGGAAAATTAAAAGAAAATTCACATTATACGAAGGCATGAACGTTCGAAGGAAGAGTACCGTCCCCTACTAAATTATTAAAAGAATTGCAGTCTTTATTTCCAAATTGGTTTTCGGCAAAGAACAGATTACCGAAAAAAATCGAAAATGAAGTTTCTGAAAAATGTTAAATACATTTGAAAATAATTGAAAATCCTACTGATTATGAACTATATCTGATCAGTAATGAATTTTTCAAAAAGTGCTATTCACTTTAATGGATATTATTTTATAATTTCTATCTTAACATTATTTAATCCAAGTTATTAAATAAGCGATTTTTCAGACTATATTCCACAAGGCACTTAAACTATTCTGAGTACGAGCACTCTATACATTTTTCATCGCCTTGGTTATTGTTTATGCAATAGTCTTACTCTTTAGTAGTCCCCGGTTGCCTAAAGATTATTTCAATAAAGACTGATAATTAAATTATGTGCACTTCAGTAGCTCTCAATGGCTCAAAACATCTTTATGGACGTAATCTGTTAATTAATAAATGGGATTGAATCCACATTACGTGAAATTTCAATTCAGAAAGTCTCTTCTTGATACTCAATAATGCTCTTGATCCCAATGGAGGTAGCAAATGGAAGAATCTTCCCTCACATTTCAGTATCAGAGAATGGCTTTCACTCAAAAGTCATTTTCTATCAGTGTTATTGAGCATTTAGAGTTCTCGTGCGAACAATAAAGAAGCAATTTGTTCGCCCCCTTGGCATTAACTCTAAATCCACTTTTATCCAATGTTGAGTTGAGTAACGAACAGTCCGAACAGTCCCTGATAAAGCCAAAGAGACTCTGGCCAATCTCACGAGAGAAATATATATTAATTAAAATTCAAAAAGGCGATAATTGGATGAATGGTTTTTTTTGTCAATTTAATGATCTTGTGTAGATCATTTTCTCACCCAAAGCCATTCACCTATTTTTCTGTTCTATTTGCATTACATCGAAAGCGATCATGGTACCCAAAATGATATTGATTAAAGGCATTGAGGAATGATTGGGAGTTTCGACAAGGTGAGAGTAAATATTAGTGGAAACCTTTTTTTTCTATCCATCGTCAGCACTTCCCTGGAAACCTGTCAAATTGTCAGTCTCGTTAGAAACAGTAGTTAATTTAAATTATTTTCGTATATCACGATATGGCTAAAAACTTTCCAACTCAATTGAGAGATCGCTGTGTAAACTTCCAGCCACATAATTTGAATAACATCAATCATCAAATAGTTTTTTTTTTTCTATCACCTTCTGGAATATCTCGTTTGTGGTCCAACCCTCCCCCCAAAAGAGCATAATATTGCTGGGCTTTGTGAGGTGTAAAAACTCAGCTCACATCATCACTTTATAACTCAATCAGTGTTCAATGTACAATGACCTCTTGCCATATTCTTTATTCAATTAATTGAGCTTTTTGTTGGCCTCAAATATAATTCACTTCTTTTATTTATCTGCTGGAACTGGGCTGTGAATTTTTCTCACAAGACTCTTTCACTTACTGCAAAAGAACCTCGAAAGATAATTAATTAATTGATATGGATGGATTTTTAATTATTGCCAATAAACCTTTCTTTCTTGCGATTGGTCTGAGAGATGCATGTGTGATACTGCATTTAGACATTCTGTATTAATTTCAATGGGAAAATAATATAAATGGGAAAATTGAACTCTCAGGGAATGGTTTTCGTTGAAAGATATACCCAAAGAGGAAAAAAAACGGTCTTATAGAATCATTAATATTTTATTTAATGTGCATGAGGACATTTGGCATATTGAACTTCACCTGTTAGGGTGAAAGGAACGTCTATTGACACTTTAAGAACTCGTGTCAGCACTTATTGACACCCTACTCTGTACCATTTGGGATATGAAATTTGAACATCTCTATTTATAGTAAAAGGTATATTAGAGAAAAAAACGTTATATTACTTATATTTTACTAGATATATTAAATAATTTTCAACATTTTGGCAAAAGTGTCAATAGGGATTCCCTGTCGAACAGACGTTCCTCCGACCCTACTTCCGTCTTTTTGTCTAATTTTTGGTTTTTAATTTTGTCATCTTTAATGTCATTTTATATTCTCCCTAACATTTTGTAATCTAAATTTAATTTAGTCTATTGTAGCCCTTAAATATGCTAAAGGAAGGCTTTCAGGCTTCGCACACATTCCGGCTTCGGACACTTTAAATTTTTTCCCATATTTCTTTGAAGTATGTGTACATTCATTGACACCTCTGGAGCATTTAACAATACCAAAATAGAGATAATACTTGAAGCATTACAATTAATCGTAACTAATTTCACCAGGAATTCACACATTACATTTATAAAAAAACAGTGCGAACAAAATTGGCCCGAATATGGAACCCTGGAGGAAATTTATAACTAAGAACAAGAGCAGAGAAATAAAGGAATAAAGAAATGAAAATAATATCTCAAGTAAAAAAATACAATGAACATGAGAATTCTCAGACTTTCCAGGTTTTGCACAAAAATAAATCATTAAGTATGAATCATTAGAGACATTAAATGATGAAAATTTTAATACGATTAGATTTAATGTGCAAGAGCGATCAGGCTGTGAAGAGAGGTGAATCAATCAATTTTTCAAATGCTATTTCCATCCTAAAGGTACTATGTACATTGTCAATAACACATGTTTCGATGCTCTAAGATCTTTTCCGCGGCAAAATGCGTTTGGAAATGAGATCTATGAGAGATTCAAGCATTTGAATGCGATTTTCAAAATTGATTGGGTGTTTTTAATGGAGTGTAATGAGATCAATAAAATAGTCATTTAATACAAAGCTACAATGATAGATTGGATGAAATGATTCAATTATGGTTATTGTGTTTCATCCAACTCTGACTGATCATTGCCAGCAGATAAATCAACTCATGTAATTTTATATCTTTTCTCTCTTGCTTTTTTTTAAAAAACTCTATATAAGACGAAAGAGAGGCGCGAGAATATTTGAAATTTTAACCATGTCTTGAGCATTTGAGTATGGATTTTTCTTAATCAAAGGGGCATCCTCCAAGGTAAAATTCTTGTTTTGTTTGTGCCTCGTGGAGAGAATGTGGTAAAATTTGATTCTTGAGATTGTAATTTGTGCTATTTGAAATATGTGTGAATGATAGTGAAGGAATAATGGGCATATTTTAACACAATCATGATCAATTTTTTGTCTTCGTCAATTTCCTTAGCGATCTCTATGGCCTCTTGCCAACTCACCCACTAAAACCGTAGAGAAAATTGAAGTTGAAGAAAGAATTTTAATTGAATGCTTCTGCTTTGTGTCCATTTAAATTTAATCTCTCAATAGCCACTCTCTTCTTCATGATCAAAATCACTTTGGTAATGATCATGGTTGTGAGAGGATCAGTGTCGAGGATTGCATTTAACAACCCGAAAAATCTACCCATCGATGGAGACAGCCTCAATATTGATCGTAAATTCAAATCATATCGACATTGCCATAAAGTCAGTTAAGAGAGCTTCTTAATCTATAGGTGTCATAAAAAATTATGACTGCAATTGACAATCCACCCACATGGATATGTGCATTAAAAGCATTTCAATATTTACCTACAACAGCCCAATGGATCGATCACCCACCACGATAAGTGTTTTATTAAAAGCTCACGGCACATTTTATCATATTCTTTGTTCGCACTCTCTTGCTGAGAAGCTTACTTTACTGATCATCCCCAGATCGCGAAAGAAGATCTATACCTAGATCTATTTTTGTAATAACGTTCAATAAAGCAATGCTATTGACGGTTTACACTGAGAAAAGTTTGTTTCGTATTTAACCTTTCATGTATTACTTTTTTTTACAATATAATCTGTCAAGGGATATAGGATGCTAGGATAGTTTCACAAAGGTTTATCTTTATTTTTAAGCCTTTTAATAATGAATGTTTTTTTATGAAATAAAAAACAAAAAAAAGACTTTTTAAGTATTCCGTAAAGGCAAGTATCTTTGAGAATCATGGTGGCTGAAATATTACCCAATATTTATATTTTTATTCATTTAAAAATGCATTGAGAATAATTTTAGAGAAAACAAAGACGATAGACTATCTGAATGGTCACAAGCAACACTCCTTAAAAAAAGCAAGAAAAAATTCAATTTGTATTTCAAATATTAAACTATGCCAAAATTTGATTACACATACCCTAATATAAATTTATTATGGGTGTCATCAAATGAGACATGGCATTAAATGGATCTTCTACCAAGATAATATAATGACAAGATAGATAATCTCATAATGAAGAAATTTTCCAAAGTATAATGTGTGCATGAAATTCCCCTTTCTCACAAAAGAAATTTTGTTAAAAAATCCTTAAGAATTTGAGTAACAATAGACCCTGTGTAAATTACCGATCGAATTCTTAGGTTGGAAGGATTGAGAGGGAATGGGCTTTCTCAAAACAACATCTTTTGACATCCAGCCAGTTTCCTTCAAGAGACCCTAGTCCACACGTTCTTCTTCTTTGGCATTCTAAACCGGACTGACTATGTCGGATCTCTAACTTATAGATACAGTGACAAAGACCTAGAAGGTTAGGACACCGCTTCGGCTTCGAAGCGGCCCAGAAACGGATTAGAATAGTAAGGCCCTTGACAGACCTGAGGATTAACCGAGAGACTTCTTAGTGTAATATATAGTGTAATTTAGTGTAATTATACTCGACATAATGGTTAAACTTCATTTCCATCATTTTTCACTAAGTCGTCTCTTGGCTTAAGTCGTAAGTGTGTCTAGGGTATAACGCTTATAACAAGCAGGATTTTTACAAACATATAGAATTCATTGAAAATACATTTACAATTTTAAGTTCACAAAATTGAAAAAAAATTAATTTATCGACTGAAGCTTAGAATTTAATATAAATAGGGTGCAATGGGATAATTTAGAACAAAACTTGAAATTGATTTTAGAAGATTTCCTCGCTGTTTCCGATAAGAATCTCATTATTAACAAGAAATATGTTTTAATTAAGTTTGTTAAAAGATTTCTTGTAAGGAAAATGTTCCTAAAACAGATAAAATTTAATTTTTCTAAATTTACGTAATTATTGAGCGAACTCCATTTATTTTTGAAATTTTAAAGAGATTATTGGAAGGTATTTGTGCTAAAAAAAAGAGGGTGGAAAAGCGTCGTATCTTATGGCGTTTACACACTATTAGAATTTTTTTTAAAAGTGCCTTTTTAAAGAAAATTTCCCCTATCCTTGTAGGCAGAAACATCAGATTTTTTTAAAAAATGCCATTTTTGACGAAAATTGCTTGACACCATTAGATACTATATATCCTATATGAGAAGTTCTCGAGTTAAAGGATTTCGGAGAGTTTTTCCCACTGTACTGGGCAATTTCTTTTTCACTTTCCCGGTTCACAACCCATTTGAAACGATTTATAAATCCCTCAAAACTTTGCTCAAAATACCTTATGGTTATGAACAGGTTCAGAACCGATTGGAACCGGTTCAGTCTTTTCAAGAATTTCAATGCCTTCCCAACAATTCCAAATTTGATACCATTCCATTAAGAAAGGGACAGATAATCCTAACCGGCTTATGTAGGTGAGATTCTTAACGTGAGCTAACTCGGAGTGCATGCAAATTCGATTTGATGCTGAAGTAGGGAGACGCCATTCAGTTATCTTGAATCAAATTCGTGAAATTATACAAGTTTTGTATTTGAACCAAAATATCAAGGATTTGGATGAACTGACAGAAAAGTGTTATATGGGTGAAATGTAGACCAGAATGTTCTCTATAATTTTGCCGTAGAACTTGAACTCATCGATTACTCAGAAGCCAAGATAAGCGAGGTTTTTTGTTTCTTAACTCGTTTTTTCATCCAGAGTTCCCCAAGTGTTCATTTGTTGAACTTCAACTATATCAAAGAATTGTTGTATTTTGCGGGACTTTCCATTTAAACCCCTATTTTAAGTGTCTCGGTGGAGTAGAGGCAGTCAAATTGGCATCTGAGTGATTTCAAAGCGTTATTATGGGAAAAATCAATTTTTTCACACTTAAACGGCAAAATCGAAGTGATAGCGTAGTCTGAGCGGAAAATGATGTATGGACGAAATGTAGAGACAAATGTGCTCTACAATTATGTTGAAGTAATCATCAAAATCGGTTCAGCGACAGTCGAGATAATTGAGGTTATGTGATATTGAAATTGGTTTTTCGACTGTGGCGCCCCTGGTGTTGGTCCCACGAAGTTCAAATATTCTAGAAAGTTGTAGCATTTGGTGAGATCTTTCGTTTAAGCCCTCATTCATCAAAATCGGTCACATAGAACCGGAGATATGATTTTTTGAATTTCGTGAACTTTGACCCCTCATATCTCCGGTTCTATTGAAACCACAGCGCGCATACGCACCATTTTGGAAACGTCCTAGACTGGACTACAACATACTAAAATTTCATTAACTTGCACAATGCCGTTTTTGAGAAAAGTGATTTTGAATTTCGATGAATTTTGATGCTATCACAGCGCCACCTGTGGTGACTTTTTGAACTTCCATCTGAAAGTGCTCATCGAGACGAAACCAAAAAGGTAAAATTTAGGTCGCTATGTAAATTAGAACCGGAGATAGAGGCCGGTCAATGTTCGAACTTTGACCCCTTATAGCTCGGGTCAGGGGTTATGGATCGACTTAAGGTTTTTTTTGTTTGATAGGTATAATCAACGGCTACAACATACTAAATTTTCAGCCCGATGCACAATGGAATTTTTGAGTTATTTAACTTTTAAGATTTAAAAATTTTCTTTTTAAAAAAAGCGCCCCTAGCGGTGGTTTTATGAACTTGCGATGTTAGAAGGGGAAGTGGCATTTCACGAGAGCTTTCCAAAAAGCCCTCACTTTTTAAATTCTGACGATTAGAACCGGAGTTATGGCCATTTTAAGAAATTTTTTTTGGACCCTTATAGCTCGGGTCAGGGGGGTCGGGGGACCTTAAGTTTGGTATTGATGGAAAGCTCTAAGGCCCAGCTATAACATACTAAAATTTTAGTCCGCTGAATGCCATAGGGGCGGAGCTATTGAGAAAACAAAAAAAGGGTGGTCTTCAAAATGGCGGAAGGAGGGGTGGGGGGTGGGGGGTCTATGCACCAAGTTGCAATTTTCACCCGATATATAACCTTTGCCGGAAACCGCAAGTCGATATCTTTTTTAGTTTAGGAGCTATTAAGCTCCAAAGAGCGGCCGGCCGGCCGGCCGGCCGGCCGGGAACGTAAATTAGCCACATATATATTCGTGATCAGGAAGTGCTGAAACACATTTTGGCCAAATTTGAGGTCGATCGGACGACATGAAATTTTGTTAGGATTATAGTAGGTGAGATTGTTAAGAATCTCACCTAATATACTCTCTGGCTTTTTAAGCTTTTGATCTTAAAAACCGTTAATAGATTCAGAGGTATTTTCGAATATGAACGAAAAATTCGCCTAGGCCACCTCTAAAAGTTATTCAAAAAAAATAGCACAAAGCGTTAATGGTCCCAGGCTTGAGTTATGGTGGTGTCCCCCAAAAATCCCAAGTCTATTTCAATAACCGTTCTAACTCTACGCGCGGTAACGGCCAGTCGACAAGACGGAGGGACGGACAGATGGCGTGACGTCAAAAACTCGAAATTTGAGATTTCCAAAATTATACCTAAATATAACTCATAATTTATGGATTATAATAATTTACAGCTCTCTCTGTTGAGTTAGAGCAGTAAAATTTTAAGTATTAAGCTCTTTTTTATCCGAAAACATTGAATTTAAAAATTTTCGATTTGTGACTTTTTTGTACTATTGTGAGACTTATTTATACACTCCAGTATACTTATAGAACTTGATCAAGTATTAGACCAAGCATCTTAATGTAAGTTAAGATTTTAAAATAAGTTTTTTTTAGTTAATCTGGAATTAACATTTCGTAAGTCTTGAATTAAACACCTTGAATATTAAAGTTTTGTTTTCTCTAATTTTAAATTAAGATTTTAACTTAAACTTTGTGCATAAACTTTAAATAATTTTAATATTTTTCATATTGTTTATAATATTTTAGTTTTTTATTGTTTATTGTCGAATAAATAGCTCCTTTATAGGCGCAGAAAAAGTCCAATGGCACAAATAAATTTAAAAAAGTAAAATAAAACGTAACTTTGTTTACAAACTAATATCACTATTTAATTTTTTTTAGCAATAGTTTTATAACATGATTATTTTAATACAACTACGACTTTATTAAATACTGAACAAATATTATCCTTGTTAAGTAAAATTACAAGTCTACTAGAGTAAACTTTTCGCTCAATGATTAGTAAAATAAAGAAAGTAAGTATTACTTTCTCCAGTCTTGTAGTCAAAATACCAATTTTAAGTTAGTATTTCAAATTATCTACCCTTCTGAATTGAGACTTCAACAGCAAGAAGGGTGTACCGTATATAAAAACCTATTAAAATAGCCCACTCTTTGTCTTAGCTACACAATTACGACAATTACCAATTAGGGTTATGCCTTTGTCTTATCCTTTTTCCTCAGTGTACCCAACTGGCGCAATATTTTGACTTTTTAATATTAGATCGACACAGAGAGAATTTTCACGATCATACCATCATTTCTCAAACTTTATCACCAACGATGGTTGAATGTGATATTTTTATGTGTATCAGGATCGTCTACACGCGATTAATTTGTACAAGACATTCACGATGTACACGTGAGTATTGAGGCTTCCAAGGTGCTATAATGGGGCTATTTCAAATCATATAAAATTGGAAATCGTATCGGTTGGGCATTTCATGACATTTATATACATATTTATTGTCGATTTGAGACGACATGTCACATATATTTTATGAAAATTTACATCGCATTGGTCATTTGTGTCAGCAGTAATGGCAATTTTACCTCCTTGGCTCTCACACAACTTTGTTTTTTTCACCTTTTTTCCTTAGCTTTTTCCTATATTTCTTACAAGGCGTCTTTTTCTAATACTCAATAGTTATGGATAAAATGGTCTCTTCGCTGAATTACTGATTGAGTGTTATCGCCCGACAATTGATGTTATTCTTAAAGCTTCTGCAATATACTTTCAATCTCAATCGAAGAACTTGATTTGCTTTTATTTATTATTTCAATGATAACGAATGTTCGATTGATTGTTAAAGTTATTAATAGAATTCATCGAATTATTATTTGCATTTAGATCGTGATACTTAACAACTCTTCGTACAGGAAATATTGAAAAATGAGATCCTTTTAAAATAATAAATTACCAAAATAAACTTATAAACCTGAACACAGTCTTATAGCACCAAGGACTTAAAAAATCTCATGATTAACTAATAAAAGGCCTATTAGAATCTTGGTTTCAATTCCTTTAAGAAGTTTATAAAACCTTTATGAATAAACTACTTATAAAGTTTATTCCGACGGAGTAAGGGATTCTTGGCATCTTTATGATTTATTATACAAATCTTCTTTTTATTGAGAACTTTTATACGGTCTTTAGGCGTAGCTTAAGTTTTCTATTTACTTATCAATTAAGAACTTTTTTTTGTAGAAAATTCTGGCTTAGGATTGGATTACTAAGGGCAAATATCTCAATATCTCTTAGATTCTGAACTATAATCTAACTCCTAGTCTGAAGATCGTCTTAATGCTCAAGGGACTTGCTTCATTATACAAAGGTTCTCGGTTCGATTCCCATATTAAACCCACGTTCAAATGTTAAACAGACTCATAAATCAAATTTGATTATAAATTTTAATTCAATAATTGTTTCTCAAATGAAATTCCTATACTTTCTAGTCAATAGATTAAGCCCTATAGGGGTCCAACTAACCTTCCAATCACTACCAGTTCAAATGGACTTTCAACTCTCAACAGCAAATTAAAGCAATAGATGCTCAAGTCGTAATGGCTATTTTCGCTGCAGAAGGGCAATCTTAAATGTCAGACAAGTCCATTTCGGCAGTAATACATGCAAAATCATCGCCTCATATTTCACCAATGAAAGAAATTGCCTCAGCAACTTGGCTGCAGAAAATCGAAAGAGATGCACAAAGGTACAATGTTGTAAATGGAATTTATGGAATATCGATATTGGTCACCATTAACATTATTTTGCATGTGAGAGAAATTATGCAAAATTGTCTCCAGAAATGTAATATGAAGCTCTAAAATGATTTTGCGACTCTGTTCACTTAATTAAACCAAACACCCTCGCAATGGGAGATCAAGTAGTGATAATGGTGATTGGTATGGGAACAAGGGGATATATTCAATGGGTGAATGTTAAACATAAGTGCTACTGGTTCATTAAATTGATAGGTGACCCAAGGTGGATATCACGAGGGGCAGACGAAGTGATCTTGTGTGTTGAGTTCAGAGTGTTGGGATGCTTTATAAAATGCCATGTATGGGAATGATTAGATTTTTCATTTGTTTCTTATACCTCGATACTCTGGGGACCAAGAGAGGAAGAGCTGGGACGGACGAGGGGTTTTAGTTGAAATAATGCACGCGACATTGTGCAACAAATGACGATAAGTGTATTCGGCGATTCATTAAAATATTTTAAAATCTTCTTTACTTTGTCCACTAAAAACGTGCATATGCATGGTATAGGACGTATACAAAATAAACGGCGACGTCGCTAAAAAGCAGCACAACATCGTTTTTCATTTTATATTCAATTTATTTTAATTTACAAACATCTACAACATCGTCAATTGACCGCCGAATGGAATGAAGGCGCGCGCATTCACAAATGCATCGTGCAAATATCCCAGCCGAAGACTTCAAGGTTTAAGAGGGGCCTTAAGATAGAAGACGATGGTCCAAGGGGTATTTATTTGAAGGGGAATTTGGCATTCATACCAATTTATACATATATTGGAAAATCAGGAAAAAATATCCATGAAGATCTTTAGTTCATCAAATAATTGATCAAAATTGTGATAATACTGATGAACCGAAAAAATTACATTCATGGACTTCGATGAAGGCAATCACAGTCTAACCTGACCATGTCATCTACCGTTGAAGCCGGTGCAATCTTCTCTTCGATCTTTCCTTGCAGTATTGAATCATAACTTTCCGAACAGATTACTACATAACATCTAGACCGATCGTCTGAATCCGAAAATTGTGTTTTAAGTATCTTTTCTGAGCTTCCTACCCCACACTCGGCAGGTCAAGCTTGGTTAAGTAGCTTTGAGTCTATTGCATCTTATTTATTCACCTATCTTGCTCTATGACTAATCGTTGATCTTGAATTGACATCGAAAGTATCGTCATTCGAGCCAATTATGCGTTATGTGCTTGAATTCTGCATCTTGGTTCACACCGCTAGTTCGTTGAAGGTTGGATCGGCTTCGCCTAATCGAAAATCCTAAAACCACCCATCTATAAGGTTAAGACATCATAGTTCAATAATCTCTGAAATAGTCCTTTGTCCTCAGATATGTTGCCAAAAATTTTGCAGCACAACATCCTTCCTAAATATGATCAAGAGTTCTAAATTTTGTTTGCTAAAGATTAGCGTTTCAGAAGAGCTCATTAAAAGTTGTAGTCCTATACAATCGAAACTCTGTCATCATGTTCAAGTTTCTGGACAAATAGCAATGCAATTATCTCTAATGGTTTTAAACAGCCTTATGAGGAATTCTGTTCAGATGCTATCTACTGATACGGTTAATTTAAGGGAGGGAAAATAACCTACAACCTCAAAGTTAGATTACCTTTCGGAAACCTTGAGTGGCTGCTGGCATCCATAGATGCCATTTCCTTTTTACTATAAATTGTATATGATTTTTGTTTAAGAACGGTTCTCACCGATCAGACACGGTAGATCCGATGGGTAAAGATCATCCTTAAGTTCTAAAAGTAAAGAAAAGCTTACGAACAGGAGGGGGTCAATGTCACTCGCAGGGGACAAAGTCATCCGCACTTACGGTGTCTTTTGAGCTTTCAGCTATTTTAATGGATACTGTCCCCGACTTCTTTATATCGTTTTCGAACTAGATCCATTTTTAATTACTATCAGAATTGCAGTATTCCATTGATTCCATTAGGATTTCAACCATAGGTATGTGACTTTGCTTTCTGGGGCTAACTTTGCCATCCTTCTATTCGTCAGCTTTTCTTCAATTCTAGCACTAAAGGACGGTCTTTACCGATCGGATATATGGCAGATGGGATCTGTGAAATAGCTTCTTGGGCATCTTTTCCACCTTGCTGTTTAATAAAGAAAAGCCGTCCACCAGCTTTTCTGTATTCTAGCACATAAGGTCTATAATTTTAACACTACCGATCGAACAGTGTACGTCGGATCGATGAAGACCATCCTTAAGTGCTAAAATTGGAGAGAAAAGCTTACGAATAGCGGAGTGACACAGTCACCCGCGGAGGGCAATGTCATCAGCACCTAGGTACCCTAATATCTATCACTCACTGGACTACCCAAGAAGCAAAATAGCTGCCTTATAGAACCCAGTATAAAAGAAGTCTTTTAGTGCACTTTTAAAAGACTTAAAGTGAGAATTTTCTGTTGAAATTCCTATAGAAGCTCTTAAGATCCTTCAGAGTGCGCCATTTATAGTAATCTCTGTGATGGAACCAAGAGCGTTATAAGCTAATAAAAAGATTTTTGATTCTATAGTGCCTTACTTAAGGAATCCTACAAGACTATATAAAGAAAAAATTGTTTCTTGGGTAACGCTTACTGTGGTTCATCAGACTCGTCCCATGCTTAGTGAAGATTATTGGGATTGGCTATACGATTTACTTTGGAATTGACTACACGAGATGCATATTCTTTTACGCAAACTCCTGATTCAAAGCTATGGCACAGCTCTTCAAGGAAAAAGAATACAACTGGCGGAGATGCAAGCTTTTTGGTTCCAACACCTGTCATAACTATCGCTATGAATGGATCCCGGTCAAAATCTCGCTAGTAAGAATCCTGCATGCCAAAATCTCGAACAGGTCGAAACCCCGAAAAATTAAAAACCTGGACGGTTTAGAATTCCAAAGAGCTAAAAGCCAGAATATGTCGATATCTGAAATAATCAAGATCCCGAATAGGTTAGAATCCCAAAGAACCGAAATTCCAACTCATTTAGGATTTTGGCTCTTTGGGATTCCGACCCATTTGGATTCTGATTTATTTGTGATTTTGGTCTTTCTGGACTTTGGCTGCCACCGTTTTGGAGACCGTTCAACTCAATGTTTCCAAGGGTACTTAATGTACTTTTGGGGGATTTATAGACGAATGCTGTTATTATATTAATGATCAAGGCGGAGCTTATAATGATCTTCATACATAGTGCCCTATGCACACTAACGACTTAATCCGAGAGACGGCTTAACGTAATTATAATCAAAATAATGATCAATAAGATTACATTTCTATCAGTTTCTGATTAATCCGACTCTCAGCTTAAGTCAAGAAACGGATCAGTTAGTAGGAAAACTAATGGTAATTTAGCCATATTATTATTTTGAATATACGTTAAGCTGTCACTCAGCTTAAGTCGTAAGTGTGTCTAGGGCATAAGGTTTAGCCATATGACTTAAGTTCTTTAATTTCTCATCAGACAAGATCTTCCTGAAAGTTGTAGCTTAGGCTTGGATATTAAAGGCAAATTATCTATTATTAAATGTCGAAAAATCAATAGAATATTTTTTAATAAAACATTTTAGACCTTTGGAAACGCTACTACTTCTCGGTGAAATAATCGTAAAGTATAGATTTGTTTTCTCTCTATAGGACCAACCGTAGTTCGGCCTTACGACGTTATAAATCTGATAAAGGGACTCTTACATTTTTTCCTATTAGATGCATTAAGGATTTTAGAGACAAAAAGAACTAGTAGTAACAGCATTCGTTTAAGATTCTCAAATATTTCCCCCTTGTGAAGGTCTAAGATAAAGAAGGGAGTTAAAAAAGCTCCCCTCCTGATGTAATACCTCTTGGACTGTATTCTAATGTGCGAGGAATATCGCATTCTGTTGAATTCAGCAGCGTGCCGATTGCACATAAATATTTTTCCTATCATCTTCGTACGGGTTTGATGGCTGGAAGATGGGGTCTGTGCGGTGCTGAATTCAGCATCTCTTGTTCAACAATACTCTCGGGCCAGGGATTGATTGATGGACGCGTGGATTGTATGGAATAGTGGCTTTCAAAGCAGCAAATTCACGAATTTGGTCAGCAATGTGGCGCCACTCCTTCGGCGACTTCCATCAAAACATTTACCAAACGATCGACGCAACAAGATCATCGATCCAACCCGGAGGAAAAATATTTACTCCACCAATCACCCAGCTTCGGGTTATTTAGTGCCTTGAGTGCCTAAAGTGTCTTAAATTGTGCGAGATGCAAAAAGAAATTTACCAATAAATCCTGAGAAAATTGATTTTGGTAAAAGAGGGTGAGTAATTCTGTCTTAGCATTAATTTTCTCTCTTAATCACGGTTCTTCCTGAGCATTCAATTCTCAACTGAGAATAAATATAATCAACACTTTCAGCACTTTATGACTTTTCTGCACATAAAATAACCCACGAGATTAGCGATGAAAATTGAAGACCAACACCCGTCAATGGCATCAAAAAAAAGACCCCGATGGGTGATTTAAAATCCTCCTTGAGAGGTGTTTGTTTTATGCCTTTTGCAATTAAATTGGTGTGATAAACGGGCATTAAATTCAAGGCACTTAATTAAATGGTGCACCAGCTTTGTAATCATATGGATATGAGGCTATTTCTGATGTCTGGAAATATGTGTAAATTTTAGGCGCATGAGAGTGCGTCACACCATTTCCTTAATGTCTTCTTCCTTCGTATCAAATGCAACGAAAATGTCTTAAGTGGATAATAGAGATGAGACAAGAAAGTGAAGGAAATAAACACGTTGCAACCAAACAATTCACTTAAGAACATTTTAATATTTTTACAGGAAATTAAAATATACACATTGGACTGTGAATTAATGAGTGTCATAAAAGTTTTTAAAGATTATAACATTTTAATTACATAACTGAGTATTTTGTCAGGGAAGAACTAAACTTTTTTTTATAAAATCAAATTGTTTTTATAATTCTTTTTGACAAAAATCAAAAATTTAGCCAATTATCAGAAATTTCATTAAAGCGAAATCTTGAAATATTTAAAACGTTTTTAAGTACTTCAGGGTGAATAATTTCAATTTTAAATTGCTTAAAGATTTTTTAAATTGCTTTTCGAACTTATGGGATTGATCTCAAATCTATTAGATTTTTGAAAAGACGTTTTAATGGGGTATTTTGACCCATTTTACTTGATGTATTCAATACTCCAATATTCAATACCATTATTTCAAGATTTACATCATCTAGTTGTTGGATTGCTTATACTATTAAATCGATTAAATCTATAAATCTATTCATCTTCAAGTTTGATTCTCTTTTACTCTGGAATATGATCAATACCAGAATAGTACAGATTAAAACCCAAAGTTATTAAAAAACGAATCCCAAAATTCTATGAAATCAATGCTAAATAAGCCAGATCTAATCCTAAAATGAGATAGTATCAATCTCAAAAAAAAATAGATCTAATCCTAATATAAGATAGAAACTGCAGTTAAAGGTGCTTAAATTGCATCCAGTGAGCCTCACTGCAAATGATTCCACGAGGCATGGAACTGATAACGACATCCCTGTAAGGTAAAGTACCCTTTATTCGACCGGTTCCTCTATTCGACCGGTAGATTTATTTATTCAATTTAATTATATTTGCTATAATATTTTGTGTATGATCTAACATTAATAGGTCAATTATTCTTTAAATAATACGAATCAGTGACAAATTCATAGAAATTGATGAAATTCACCATCAAATATTCAAAAATTGACCCACCGGTCGAATAGAGGAACCCGGTCGAGTAAGGGTACTTTACCTTATAAGGAAAAATAAGAAAAAATAATAATGGATGTCACGAACTCCCCTTGCGGGAAGGCTTAAGTTCTTCTATGTAACGTTGTGCCACCATTATTACTATGAATACCAGAAGTGCACAAGTTAAATCCCAAAGTTAAACGGTAACTATCCTTAAATATTGAAATGCGAATCCCAAAATGCTATGGAATCAATGTAAAATACGCTAGACCAGATCCTAAAGTGACAGAATCAAACCCAACAAAGATTGAGCTAATCCCAAAGTAAGATAATATAAATATTGATATTGGATAGAACCAATCCCAAAACGAGATACTATATCACTGCAAAAACGGAGACAGAACAAATCGTAGAATGCGTCAGAATCAATCCCAAATTAAAACAAAATTACAAAACTAATCCCAAAATTTGATAGTATCAATCCTAAGAAAGATAAACCCAATCCCAAAAACAAAAAAAAATTGATATTGAAATAAGATAAACACAATCCTAAATTAAAAAAGAAAGTATTTTAAAATAAGAACGTATCTAATTTAGAAAACTTGTTAAATCAATCCCTCGATAGTAGGGCAAAGTACTGTCCCTTCGAACGTTCATGCCTTCGAATAATATGAATTTACTTTTAGTTTTCTTAAGAGACGTAGGGGAAACTGGGGCACCATCAAACATGGGGTAGCACCAAACACTAATTTTTATTTCTAAACTACTTGGACTATCTCGACCATTTTTTAATTGACAAGCATCCCTATAGTGCCTATAAATTCCTATAGGCCTTTTCCTTAGAAGTCGAATATGTGATTAAAAAATCGCAGTGTTTGGTGCTACCCCGTGTTTGGTGGTGCCCCAGTTTCCCCTACACATTCCTATTAAATATTAGTTAACTTATCATCAATTATTGATAATTATGTGATAATCATGCGTAAATCTCTTAAGAAAAGTAGAAGAAATTCACATTTTTCGAAGGCATAAACGTTCCAAGGGAGAGTACTTTCCCCTATAGGCCCAATTTCAAAAGATGTAAAAGGGATCTCAAAGTACACCAAAACTCAATCCCAGAATAAAATATTATCCACCCTAAAATATCTAAAATTCCATACCAAAGAATAATATCGCAGTCCGGTAATTGGATAAAATGAATGATTTTCCACGATCGATGTGATCCACACTTTATTCTTAGTCTTGCAAAAAAATTATTTTAAGGGGTGAATAAATATGACCAGCAAGTGGACCGTCAATGGCAAACCGACAGATTGTACCGATCAGTCCCCGTGATCGCGATGATCATGCCGATCAGTCTACAGGATCGCGCTGTTTGCACGATCATTTTCCATGTTTGCGCTAATCGGCACCCAAAGTGAGTGGCAGACTTGTTTACCCCCTGTTTTAGGTTTAGGTTAATGAGTATAGATTGCACAATTGTATTAACATGTATATAAATTGCACAATACTACTACGGCTGAGTCTTTAAGAGCCCTATCATAGGTTAAACTGTGTTTCTCAGAAAGATGTTTCATGAGTTAACTTCCATGACTAAATGGTGTTGAAAAATACACAGCAATTATCTAGTTAATTGAGATCTCAAATGATTTGTCGAGGAAAAACAGACATTTAAGCATAAAAGAAGCTATAAAAAAAAGACTTTAATTGTGCATCATCATCATAATATTCGATTGATGGAGGTGTTTGGTGCTTAGAAAAAGATTTCCATTTAGAAATGCCATTGTGGTTGGCAATTACAAATATGTAACTAGCAATTACATCACTTTTTTTACCTAATTATTGCACCTAGTATCACTTTAATTGAAATGTCGCGCCACGATCATGTAATTTCTTATTCGATTGTACCATCAATTTGAGGTGCTGTATCTGCACATTTATGTGCCACGATCATTAACAAAAAGGCACTTTAATTCAAACACAAACACTGATCGTCATTATCTTTTTTTCTTTGGCATTCCATTCTCGAAGAATCTCTGGGTTTTGAAGTCTGAAATCTCTCCAGCTACTTTTGCTGACGAGGGGAGGCAAGAAAAGCCATCGTCAAAGAATTGCGTGCGTGACCGATCCAATTTAAGTGAAACATCGACGCAAAAAACTTAATGCTCGCGTCCACTTAAACGCTATTTAATCTCTCCTACTTTGACATGATTCACTTATCGTTGCATTATTATTTTATTGGTCTGACCACTGGTCTTGGGGCCAAAGAGATTGGAAAAGACTTGAGTGATGCCTGCGTGAAATGTTGGTATGGCACCTTAATTGTGGAGCAATGGTGGTGTGCAACATGAGTCAATTAATTAAATTAATGCCACAATTGCCTTTCCATTTGGCTGCTGGATCGATTTGAGGGGGCAGATTGCTGAAGAAGTCATGCCAAAGCCCCCAATCACTTTTCTTCCTCGTTTCTTTATGGCATTCCAACGTCCATTGACCAAGAAATTGGTGCAAACATTGACCAGAAAAGATCGTCGGAATATTTAAGATTAAGCACACATTGCTAAATAATGCAAATTTCTCAGCATCTCTCCAGCTTAATAACATGATTTTAATCGCAGGGGTTTTGCTTGCTGTGAAATTTTCACATTATTGAATCTTAGTGATTTTTAAAATAACAATTAGTTTTGGAGCATGGATGATATTGAATTAAATTTTTGTTTCGATTCCAATAAAAATCACATAATATGGGACAGTTTTAATTTTAAAAATTCAATTTTGAAACATTAATTTTTACAGATATGCTATTTAATTTTGTATTATACAAATTGAAATTCAATATCATTTGCCAGATAATTTCTGGGATACACCGCAGGAATTCTACAGGTGGAAACGATGAAATACAATACGATACTTATTCGGAAAATACGATATTTATGTAACCATTTACACAATAATGATTAATAATGATAAAGTGGAGTAACGTCCTGTTGTTCCGCTTTCCAGGTCTGATGAACCAGGCCTTCTGACAAGGAAGATTTCTAAACAGTCATCTGTAAAATTCATCAAAATGATGACACTCTATTTTGCCTTTAATACCGAAAGATTCTTATTGATCCGTTGAAAATTTCAACCTAGAACCCTTGCGTCATAAAGTAATCGTTTCGCCATTTCACGCGCATTGCATGCCAATAGTAAAAAAATACTATAACGTATTCTAATAAAATTTAAATTTCACAAATATGTTGTATCTCTTCAGAGAGCTTTAAAAAATATTAAGATAAGCTCCTCTTTCAGTTAATTCGTTAGTAAAAAGGGCTAAGATAGATAAAATCTTGAGGATCTATAAAAACACTCTCTACCCTTTTACTGCTCGAACTCAAAGAGAGAGCAGTTATACAATCGTCTTTTTTTCAACTTGTGGACCGTCCCAATGAAAAACATTATCTCCACGAGTTTTTGTATTATCCCCCCACCACCTTCCATTCCCTCCAAAATCATGTTTTTTCGGTTTTTCTCATTTCGTCCAAACATACCTATGGCCGAAAAATTCTCCGTTTTGAATTATTTAAGGTCAAAGGTCAGCCACTTTGGAGGGCCCATTTCTAAACCGATTTGGTTAAATTTGAATTTTTTGCAGAGGTATTGAAATTTCGAACCTGGCTGCATCGGTTTTTATCGGAAACGAATTGGTTAAGTACCGATTTTTGAATAATTTCCATAATTTCTTCTTGGAAATTTTATTCTTGATGTAAAGTTTTTTCCCGAGCTAGATGTCAAACAGTAAGAGATATTGACTTCCTGTCTTTGATGATCCAGTGTATGGAGTAGATCATACATTTAATATTTACAGTGTAGCGATTGATCGAAAAATGCTGAATAGCAAATTACTGTATTATATTTTGCACTGATTTTGGAAAAATAAAGTAGTTATGTTGGAAAAGTCAACCGATGCGTTACACTAGAAGCAATGAATACGATATATGACGGTCCTGTCAAGAGGACGATATGCAATAAGCGATATACCAACCGTACATTATCTCCGTATGGTTCTTTTTTCCTTTTTCCCCTATCCCCCCTCCAACCCCTAAAAACCTTCATTTTCGGTTTTTCAAAATTGGCCCAAGCTTTTTTAATTATTTTCGGATAAGTTTTAGAAGTAGTCCAGGCAAACATTTCATCCAAACATACCTATGACCGGACAATTCGCCATTTTAAAAATACTGAAGATCAAATGTCAACCACTGTGAAGTACATTTTTCAACCGATTTAGTTAAAATTGGATTTTTTGGAAAGGCTTTGAAATTTCCAACCTGATTGTAACGATCGCAATTAGTAATCAATCGCAATTAGTAATCAATCGCTTAAAGTATCCGCAAATCAAGCTCAAACTGAGTAAAATGGTATGAATAGTTGGGTGACTCTTAAGATTTCATAGGCATTAAAGAAGTCCAATCTGAATAAAAGATTGCAATTTTACTTATAAAACACGTTAAAAAAGTTAATCTGCAACCTTTCATTTAGAATGGACACGTTTACCCATGAAATCCTAGGAGTCACCCAACCATTCTTACAACTTTATTCAATTTGAGCTTGATTTTTGTAACATTAGGAACTCCTGTCCTTTCAGCAACCAACTGATTTAGGATTTCTGGAGCAGACATCATGTGGTTACTATCATAGATATTTACAATGTAGTTTTCAACCCTCAGAGTCAAAAACCTGGATCTGTTAGCAGCGTCTTCTAAATGTACTTGTGCCTCATCATCATAAATTTTGTATTTTGCAATATAACATGATTACATTGTAACAAAATAATTCGATAGGGGAAAGTGCCCATGCTTGATACCATTGGAAGCTTCGTAATGATTAAATGTTTCCTATGTTTCTTAATAAACTGGACTCCGCAATATATTTTAAAAACTGGCCACTTTCCCATAGTTTTTAAAATATGCTTACGATGAGTCACATATATTGTGAAACATAGAAAATTTAGTCATTACGAAGCTTCCAATGGTATCAAGCATGGGCACTTTCCCCTACGATTAATAATAATTTGAAAAAAAGAATCATTTCTCATTTCATTACTTTTGTATGCATATATAAGCAGCACTGAAAGCTTTAGAAATGTCTAAACCGACCGTTTGTCTCTTAAATGATATATTTTCCTAATATAACTAGTACCAGGATATTGATTGCACGAATTTGACCATTTTGAGCCACTTTTTAAAATTTGTCAAAAAACTTTTGGCCGACGAGAAATATTCAACTCTTGGAAAACAATTATTTTTGATATGAAACAAAATGGATTAAAATTTTTGAAATACGTAAGTAACACCTCTGGATTATAGGCAATTCATTTGCGAAAAGAAAAATTTGAAAAATTAGTTTTTATTTTCTCTTGATTTCTCGAACCAATCGAACCCGTTGTCAACAAACTTTTGGCCGATATTGTACATACAAAATTTCATATTGAGGAAAAAAAATAGTAAATTTTCCCTACACCCATCTAAAGTTATGAATATTTCTAAAGAGTCAAAGGAATTATTTTTAGTATACCCGAAATTTTTGCCCCTTTTGACCTTAAAGGGCTAAGAGTAAGCAGGGGGAACTCCAGCTAAAATAGACACTGGAATATTCCATATTATTTCGAAAGGAATATTAAGTAAATCTCTATTTAACCAAACTAGATATAAATCCCATAATTTTTTGAAATATTTGCCAAACCATTATTTTTTTTCCTTTTTCGTAATAAATTTAAACAAAAATTTTATTTGCTAGTTGATTTAATAGCGGTCTCCCCTACTGTTTTCTGTTCTTCTAAACGGAATATTTGTGCAATTAATTCTGAATTTTTCTCTGTATCATGGTTTTTGATGTGTATGAGAAAAAGAAGCTGGGTGAATTGTGTTTGGCGACTCTGGGATGGAAAACAATTGAATTTTGCTTATATTTACAAAATCAACGGAGACATTGAGGAAAATTTATTGGACACGATAAATATGTTTATCCGTTTTATGTGATTTTAATGTGGTGATTTAATGTTTATACCCCGGAGAATTCAATAATTTCACCAAAGTGAATTATTTTGGGAAAATTTGGCATGAAACTCTCCGTGGGAGAATGGAAAGTGAATGTGGATTTTATCTTGGACCAAGTGGTAAGATCATCTGGTTGGCTTATTCAATCATCCAAGATAAAAGAAACTGAAGGTGGGAATTGGGAACAATTGTGTGGCATTCCGAGAAACTAATTTGAAGTTCTTTTTTTTTTCTAATCGATCGAAAATCCCTATAAAGCAAGATGAAATGAGAGATTTTTGGAGGCTATATGATTCGAATTTGGTCAAGTGACAGCTAAATATCACTTATTGATCATTTTATTGGCATTGATTGCACATTTGTGCGCATAGCGAAAGACTATTTGGAAAGATTGAAAAGATGTTTGGAATTATTACATGTGAAATTAACTCATATTCCCATGTTTATGACTGAGCATTAGTCACTTTATTGTATGGTATGGGAGAGATTAAATTATGAGGTACAAATGGGCATCTATTAATTAGATATTATTGCACCATTATTTACGCTTAAGGAATTTTTAATTACCAAATGACCATTTCTAAATGCAATCGACAATATTAACTGTTGAGAATATTGAAAAGTTATGGTTTTTTTTCTGCGCAATTGCTAAACCAGACTTCTAAGTGAAGATCTTGCCTTCTTTCTAAACAATAATAGTTTAAATAGAATCACGCATAGAGCTGAGGAATTTAAATTTCCTCATCGTCTGGTGGACCATTATAATTTAATAAGGGAGAATGAGAGGAGCTGATCGGTCTGGAGTATGATCATTTGTGGCCTCTGCCCCAAGTTACGCTCAAACGGCAATATAATTGCCAATATCTGCATGAAAAGTGGAGCCTTGTTGTTGGACTTCTTTCGCCTTTTCCCCTGCACAAGCAATATTTCTTAACGGCTGCAAAGTGACCAAGTTACATGTCACGACGTAAATTTTCTCCATTGTAAACAATCATATCTTAATGTGTCGTAAACATCGAATTATATGTTCAATAACTGTGATTGTGCTATGATTTGGGCTCGTAATTCTCAGATTGTTATTGCTATTAATGCATTTTCATTTCCTCCAGCAACAAGTCTTTTATTCCTTCCTGACAAACAATTGTGGGTGACACAAAATTACTAAAATATTAAACCTTAACTTTAATTATGTTCTGACATTTAACTTCAACACCGCTATTTACACTAAATTTATTCATCTATTTGAGCCATTTGAGCAAATAAAAGTCAATGCCTAAGATGGACAGGATATTTAGTTTAATGAAGAAATTTGTGTCGATTTTTCTCTTGAAATATAGCCCCTGTAAACTGTTCAAAAAAACAATATTGACTGCTCCGAGTACTTTAAGAGCTTTAATTTATAGATTGAGTTGAATTTTCTTAGATAGGAATCGAGTATTAATTTAATTAAGCCAAACATTTGATTAGACCGTAAAAATAAAGTTTAATTTGATTTCCTTGGCAAGGGGCGGTCCCCTAACTGAATTTGGCATTAAGTAACCTTCTTAAATCAAATACTGTGTTGGACTTTTTACTACACATAAAATTATTATTTTTTTAGTTCGTTAAAATAGCCTTCTGTTTATTAATTCACGTTTCAAAGAAAATAAAATATTTTAACGACTTTTTAATCAAATAGCCTTATTATATCCAACTATATCACTTTCAAAATGTTTATGTTTATGAGAATTAAAAAAAAAAGTATGAACTTGTTATAACATACTCTAAAAGAAACATAGAAAATCTGTCAATACCGTCATGAACGAATGAAATCGATATCGTTTACCGCTTGACCTCTATAGGTCTGTAACAAACAGATGATCACGTAAATTCGTCAAATTTTCTCAAGCATTGACAACAACTTTATGAAAAAAAACTTACTTTGCGATAGGCATCATCAATCAGAATAGATACATCAGAAGTCAAAAAATAAAGCTAGCAGATGAGTTAAATTCAATTACTCATCTTATTTTACTTTTTAAGCCGAAACGCGGTGTAAAATATGCCAAAGTTGTTTTTGAATGAAATTCTTCCGAAAATAAAATTTTGTTTTTAATCCTTTAGGGGAATGTAGGCAGCCTTCGCACATTTTTTCGTGCTTCATATTCAGGACTTTTTTCTGACTAAACTGTAAAATGGGCAGTAAATTATACTACACCAAAAAGTTCTCTGATCTTTTAGGTTTCTATGCATGCCAGTTCACTATCACAGAATTGTTGGTTTTTCCTGGACAGGAAAATAAAAAAAAAATATGACGATTTGTGCGATTCTTTTCCCCGGGGGCAGCGTTCACACGATGGAGGTTTGGGTTCGTCATTGCCTTTTTTCTCGAAATAAATTTTATCTACAATTAAAAATTATTTTTCGATTGTTATACTGTACACCCGTGAACCTGCGGAAACTATCACTGCACTAAAAGAAGATCTTTAAAACACCTTTTTTCACATTTTCTGGAGCACTGTTTTTTCTTCCAAATGAATATCGGAAAATCGACTATGAATATATTCACACGGTTCACACTGTCAATAACCGTCGTCTCATGGAGATGGGAAGGAGACTATACGCCTGTCGAAGAGGAAATGACCACGAATGTCTCACTGTGGCTTATGAGGCTTTAGTGAGGTTATGATTTTCAAGCTGAAGTTGTCTGATGGATGTGCGAAAGCTCACACATTCAGTGTTTGAACCCACACACAGTGTAGTACTTGCGAATTTTCCGCCACTGTGAAAATAATTTCCCTTCGATGCAAAAAATTATTACGTAAATATCATCTCAAGTATACTCTTCATCCACTGTGTAAGTGATTTTTTTTTTAGAAATGAGTTTAACTATGAGAAATCAAATGAAATGTTCGCCATCAAAATTACCCATTTTGGGCCAATTTTTTTAATTGTGATCCTAGCACCTAGGAAATAAAGGCTTGACTGCCTATTTTTACAATGAAGATAAGGTTCATAAATACTTAACTTATGGCTAAGAAATGCGGAACCAACTCTTTGGAAATAAAGAGAAAATTCGCATCGTTCGAAAGCTCACACGTGCGAAGCCTGCCTACAATCCCCTATTCAAGTACGAATTTACTTGATCAGGTAACAGGAAATATTTGAATTTTTGAATTCTGATGAAGCTACTCTGTGTAACCGTGATTAATTAAAGGTAAGTGCACTTTCTGTAATTAATTTATCAACAGTAACCTTCTTTATTAGGAACGGCACAACAAATTGTCTTGTTGTGTTTAAAAATACGTTATTCACTAAATCTAACAAATACAGAATTATCGTCACTATCGATTCGATAATATCAAAAAATTATTATTTCACTCCAGATCTCAATGGCTGAATTTTTAAAATTTTTAAATAAAAAAATTCGAAAAATGTATGCCTTAGAAATTAATTTTAATATTTTTCTAATATTTTTTAATTTAAATATTTTTTAAACATACTAAAATAAGAAAAATATTAAGCAGGATAAGAAAAAGAGATGGCAAGGCGTCCCAAGCTTTGCGAAATGCTAGAACTCGTAACTCAGATGCTATACATCAAAAGTTCTTTCAAGTAATTTACTAAATTATCGTTTCACCCATAACCGATTTAAATCGATTCAAAAATCACTCTAAAGATCCTATAAATAACTGAGAAATAATAAAATTGATTTTCGTACAAAAACTACTTATCTGTTAATATGTAGGGAAGACTGGGGCAAAAAGTCACAAATCGAAAAATTCAAAATTCATTATCTTCCAAGATAGAAAAGATAGCGGCCTAAATTTTTTTTCTAAGATAGCCTCCATAGATCTTTAATGTCGTAAGTTTCTTATAATTCGAACAAGGAATTTAGAAAAAAATAAAAAAATATCGAAATTTTTAGCCCTATTTTTGAAATATTTTCCTTGCAGAAGATAACAATTATTACCTACTTATTTTCCAAAATTAATGCACTGCGGTGAATATTTCCTAAATAATTTGGATTACTTGAATACGAATCCGCTATCTATTTCAGAATTTCACAAAGGTTTTTTTCTCCAGATATCCTTATATTAAAAATGACCACTTGGGGTAAAAAGTAACAAAAGGTATAGAGCAAAAAGTAACAAAAACCGAAGCAATTTCTGATGTCTCACAACGAAAAGAAACGTAATTGTCATGTCTCGCCGCTTTTTGTTTGCATTGGTCAAACGATTTGTAGTCTTTTGTGTGTTTTTTTTTCTAAAATAGCTTAAAAGCGTTTTTCTCGTTCAGATAGAGAAAACGGTGTTTCAAAAGGGTGTAGATGAATAAATTTTCTATGAAAATATGTCCTCTAGGTAGTTTTTTTTTAATTTATAGAAGCCCGTAATGAAGCGAATCAAGATGTGATAATACCCCATGCTTGGTACTATTTGCCCCAGAATTTTTGAGAATATTCACAAATTTACCTTTTAGAAAACGGCTCTATAAATGTATTTCCTTACAAAATAGAGGAAAATGACTTTCACAAAGTTAAAGAGCGGTAAATTTCCTATAAAACTTCGTTAATTAGAAATTTCTGACGCGCTCCAGTAGCTTGTAAAAAAATAAAATATCCGTTCTGTGACTTTTTGCCCCAGTCTCTCCTAGTTTGAATAAACCTATAATAGAATTTCACTTAAATTTTAAGTTTAATGCTTCATAGCAATAATTCTATTCAATATTATGCTAAAGTGATAAGACGAATATATAGGGAATTTAATTAAGAAATTGGACAAAAATAAAAAAATGGGAATAGAATACCAAATTGGAGTAAAATGCCATTTTTTATGGTGTTTGACATCTGAAATGGGCATTAAAATAACTTTTACTTCAAAGGTCAAGGAATATTACACGATTTAGTCTAGAATATAAATTCTGCGAGTACTGCAATTGTACATCAAATATTGCAAATATCTCGAATATGTATCAAAGTTCTCGAGTGAAGGCCTAATTTAAGTTAGCAGAAAGTGGGGTACCTTTAAATTGAGGCACCTTTGGATTAGGGCTTTTATTTCCTATTTTTAAATAAAAGACTTATCATATTGCAATGTGGCTTTATAATTGGTTTGTGGAACTAAATCTTATCATGATTAAGTTTATTTTTATTTAAAATTAGAACAAAGAGCTCTGTTTCAAAGGTACCCCAATTCAAAATACTTTACTACTCCCTATGTTTCCGAAATTCAAAGTTTTTTTTTTGACACTAAACACATTTCGATTTTCGAACAGGAAGTACTTCGGCCACCATACGAACGATACAAGAAGTAAACTGTATTTTCTTTAACTTTCGAAACCGATTCTCGATTTTTTTTTGAAAGTCCTGCTGTGGCCGAAGTAAATGACTCATTTGGAAGTCACAAAATTCACCTAACGACAACCCATTAAATCGCCATTAAATAGTTCTCATTTGATGATAATCACTGTTATGTAGAATCCACCCCCAGAACTATAAAACTGTTGGATTTTATAAAATAGCATGGGTGAAGAAACTATTAACCTGACTTATTTACCTAATAAAATTTTTAGACAAAAATGGTTAGAACGTTAAGAGCACGTTCCATTCTGACTTCGCAAGAGGCTTAGTTAATCTTACACAATAACTTTTATTTATAGCATCAACTGAAAATTAATCAAATGTTCCCAAACGAGGGCCGAACAGAACAAGCTCATTTGCGTTCTAAGTTTCACGTCTAAGAACTTTGCAATTGCTGAGTAGAGGCAATTCTCTTAAATCTGCAGTCCTTATCGATCATCTTATGAGATTAGCAGCTCTGATGCATCCGCATGCGAAATACTCATGAATGGGAGATTTATCCGCGTGGCTAGTTGCAGAATGTAATTGAGTCAGTACGGTGTGTGTTAGTGGAAAAGACAATGATGAAGGAACTCCTCCCACAGCAATTATTTCAAAACTCACTCTCTGCGGTGTGTCCACAAAGGCATACTAATAAATCACCAATAGTTAGAGGCTAGTGCGCACAATCAACTATCTCTCATGGGGACTTGGAAAAGAGGTCCGCGAGATTAGCGAGAGATCTTGCTGTGCTGGACTGAATCTGGTACGTTTGTCCCTCTCAGGAGGTGATCACCCATGTGCTGTATATTTTAAGAGTCAATTTGGAGTCAGGTGCAAGTGAGTTTGGAAATTCTTATTGTACCAATGAATTTTTTGCTGGATCGACAGCCACTTGGAGTTGGTGTAAAAGACTGTCCACAAGACCCGTGAGCATGAGTGTTTTTCGGACTTATCGCAGTAGCTCTAGATTGAAAGATTGAAACATGAATTTGAAGATATACAGTGGCAGTCGAAAGAATAGACCCAATCTAAGAACCTCTGTGCATTTGACTTGTTTTAATGTGCTTCATTAGGGCCCAAATAGACTCAGGTTGATCCTCGACTTTATCATCTATAATTTGGCACTATAGACCTATCCCAAACTGTTTTACACTGGGTTTAGGATAAGCGATTTTGTATACATTTCCTTAACGTAAACTTTTACCGCCAAATTTTACAAAGTAAAAATTCTCTAAGATCAGCCTGAGCTTATTTGGACCTTTAGGGTAAAGTGATATAATTTGGAATTAGTGTTACAAGTTGGACAATTCGCTGGTACAAGTTGGACATGGTTTTTTTCTTGATAAATACAGTACAAAATTTGTTTTTAAGCAAAAGGAATCAAATTATAAAACTAAAGCATTAAAAATATACAAATAAAAATGAAATACTAAATTTATCAAGACAAAAAGCCCTGTCCAAATTGTACCATTGCATTGTCCAACTTGTACCACAGCACTGTCCAACTTGTACCACTTTACCCTACCTAGTTAAGTACATGACAATGTACAAGAATTTTGATTTTTTTCTATTGTTTGGGGCAAATGAAATATTAAAATGCTCATCACTTTTTTTTATCTCAAATTTCTTTTACGCTTGGGTTCTAGGCAAACCCATTTTTACTGTTTTTTTGGTACTTAATTGAACATACTTCTGCTTTTGTTGCTGAACCGATTTAATTGTTCACAAGGACATAGACCTTTAAACGATTAACAATTCAAAAGAACTGATAAAATTCAATAAACCGACATCAGAGGCGCTGTATAATCAAATACGCCACAAAACTTAAAAAAAATTATTCTACTGTTCGAACTCATAGAAAAAGCAGTTAAATTCGCCTTTTCCAACTTGTCAGCGTTCTGGAGCTTAAACGATAAAATTTCAACTTCTGGTCTTCGGTGACCCCTAATTAAAAAATATTGCCTCTAGAAATTTTCTCCTTTTTCCTCTCACTCACCCTTCAAAACCGTGTTTTTTCGGTTTATTTCCAAAACGGCACTAATAATGTTTAATAATATTTTTCGCTTTAATGAAAAATATTACGTATGAGTATTGTAGTTTTTATTGCCAAAAGGGTTTTGTTTAAAAAAATTGGAAGTATAAAAAATAAATAAAATCATGAATTTTAGAATTTAAAAATTCGCCATTTTTGAGCTTAATTATTTACTACATAGCAAATAGTTAGAGACTTGCAAAAACACCCTAGATTCCTTCAACCTTCTACTTTACAATTGTCTACAGACATAAGAAAAAAGTAACTCTAGGTAGTCAGGAAAAATTATTTTCTTTTTGGGACACCGGTGTTCCAATCGTCCTTAAAGGGTTAAGTCGCATTGAATTTTTTTTTCGAATATTATGTTTTTACTTGACTTTAAGTTTGTTCCCAAACTAGAGGTCAATCGGTAAGAGATACCGAATTCTGGTCTTCGATGACCCCTTATAAATGGACATTATCTTTTTCTTAACAATTTTAAACGATCTTATCCCTCTTTCTATAATTTTATTAGGGGTGCACCTATTGAAACAGTCGTCAGTGTATTCTGATATATCCATCGTGAACTGTTACCAATTGAACGATGTCTACCACAACAATTGATAGACTCTAGCAAGTACCAGAGAATTTTGTAATAAATATGTATAATAGAGTGCATTTCATAATGCAATTTTAGTTTGGGGTTTGGAAAAACAGCGACAGCGTGCTGAACTCTATTGGGAAAATGTCTGTTTTTATAGGATGTTTGTGGTTTTTACCTACACGAAAATAAATAGCCAATGAATTGGCAAAAGGCACAAACATACAAGAAGTCCAATGGAAGCCAAGTGATATTTCTCAATATAATAAAATAAAATATACTGTACGATCTTGCTGAGCGTGTGATTCGTTCACGGGAATTGTTTCCTTTCAGTGCCAGATGAATATAATAATATAATAAAAAAAAAGATCGGCAATCAAAGTGAAGAACGGACAGAAAATTCAAGTAAAATAATATCCATTCTCAAAATGTGGTAGAAGATCCCGAAAAATTATCGACCACGTTCTTCTTGTAACATCTCGCAATATTGGCTGTGCATAAAATATTTTATGACTTTTGAGTGTCTGATGTGCGATACTCAATTATTGTATAACTCCCTCGTCTAAAGAAGCCCAGTTGAGATGAAGCATCTCAATGGGAGCCATCCCGCTTCTTCGGTAGAAAGAAAATCTCCAATGATGTTTTTGTTATGCTCACAAACCCATAATCCAGAAGGAACCATACCGTTTTATTACAATTTCTGCGTGTGCTTCATTGAATGTGGATGAACAGTTCCTACAAAACCGCTAAAAATCGTGTGATCGAGAAACTTTTCAATTATGATTTCTTTTTCCGCTGCAAAAGTTCTTTTTCATTCCGTCATGATGAGGCTATTCTGTGGCTTTCTTCAGGTAATATCTCACATAAGAGTCTCTCTAGACAAGTACAAATTTCGATATGACTCATCGACTAATTGTTGTGTGTTAGAAATTTTCCAGACAGTCACGATAATAATCTGCGTGGGAAGTTTTTGCTACTCTTTCCAGGTGAGCCCTGACACAAACACTAGTAATTGTTTTCCTGGCAGACCTACAACCTTCCAAAACCTATGCAGACAAAATATCAAAATTCAAGGGCTTGAAACTAAAATTTTCCAAATTAAATGCTTTTTGAGAAAACACATTGGAAAACTCATACGATAAATTCACATAGGGGAGGTCGGGTTATTTTGAGCTTTTGAGCTGAAATAATAATATTAATAATAATGGTGGCACAACGGAGGATTTCTAATGATGGCACTAATAGTACTATTTCTAGTAGAGGCTAATTTTAAATGAAAGTATGATCTGTCATTGAAATATATTTGCGAAATGATCGCTGATGCGTTTTCTACTTATCATAAAAGAGTATTCCAAAAGGGTTTAGGGGTTTCTTCTCGCGGCTGAATGTTGATTGGGGATGTTAATGAAAATTATGCTGATGGTTCTCCGATCGATTTAAGGAAGAATCTCAACATTTATGTATGTTTCACACAGGTTTTAAAAAATATTTTCTCAGTTATCTTTAGGGAATTTGCTCTAAAGTAGGTATTTCATATTTTTGGAAAATGACAAAAACCAACAAATGAGGCATTTAGTTAGAGTGATCGGAGCCCGATATCTTAGATGAACAAAATTGTAGTCCTAAGTGGTGCCTATCGCCTGGTGTCAATGGATTTTTAATATTTTGTTTAGTTTATTTTATACAATTTTTTACAACCTAACTCTAAGACCATTTTTTTGGTAATTGTTAGAGAAACTCCAATTGTACAGCCTGAAGGAGTGGTTTACAAAGTTTTTGTAATTATCAAAATTGAAGCTAATGACCTAACTAATGACCTTTCCAACGGACCCACATTTTTTAAGTTCCGTTTACCAGAACCTGAGATGAATAATGTAAGGCAAAGCAGAAAAAATATAAAAGTATTAATTAAAAAAAAATGAGACGTGATTGAGCAAAACCAAAACCATATTCTTAATTAGGGTACTCGATTCTCTCAAACGTACCATGTGAGACCTCTGAGACAGAAAAAAGTTGTCAATTCGTTGCAGTGATATATTACGACGGAACTACGAAGGGCGATGATAAGATAGATATCACATACGCTACGCGTTTAGAGGCAACTTCGAGCTTTTGGAGCGCCTGAATTGTCCTCGGCAGGATGGCTCCGCGTGTACTCACGACTATGGGCAACACTTCACATGAGGCCATTCAGAATCCGAACATTTGGGTCAACGTAGGCACCAAATGTCCGTAATTACTGATCGTATCCTGCCGTATGTCGTCGACTCCCGTTCCATCCTCGTGACGGACTGTGTTTTATTTTCTGTCCAGTGCAGCATTTTTTTCTAAGAGTTATGCTTGAAGGACCCTACTTCTTTCGCCGATGACTTTGGCCAGTTGATGCGCTCCGAATTTGCAATTTTTCAGAGCTTTGCATCAGAGCCTCCCTTAACAGCCAAACCACATAACCGGGTTATCCGCATGAAGAAAGCGAATACCAGATTTCAAGATGTCCAACACCATAATAAGCTTAAACTGTGGTATCCCAACGCCACTATCTTTCCTATAGTATAAGAATCAGTCTGTAACGATCAATGGCAGATGCAGGATCTCTCCCACCTTAATTATGCCATCGAGACGTTGTAGCATCGTTTTGGAAGGAAGGCGCAGTCATTGTGAAGCGGTACAGGTAGTGCGGGATTATATTATATAAATCTTGATTCAGTTTTAGATTTTAGTTGTATAGCTTAAGAGGTAACCTTTGAACACTCTCCATACACACCCTTAGTTCCTCTTGCTTACAGGAGGATTATATTTTTGTTATCTTATAACATTTTTGTGATCATGCCTAATTGCACTGTAAACCGGCGGATTTTCAAAAAAAAAAGTATTTGAAATTTTATCGGTTTGCTTACTGTCTAAAGGTCTTATATTAAGAGGTATCGACGCACCCTTAACTGTTTGCTCTTACACCTACAAATCCTTGTTTTTACTAAAACGTCTATAGCTATTTCGGTTTTGAATCTCTTGATATCTATTAAATTTAATACTAACATGACGGTTTATTTTCTAACTGATTTCGTCTGAATCAATTTTACTCAAACAGTATTCAAATTTTAAGCACTACTGCATCAGACTGATAAAGAAATAAAGAAGTAGAGCCAAGTTTACACTTCCGGACAATGCATATTTCCAGACAAACTACTTCAGAATGTAGGAAACTCTCTTAAAATTTAATAAAAATCAGTTGAATAATCTTCAAAGTACACTAAAAATGCATAATTATTATTATTAGATTATGAGTACTCGAGCTTTCAAATTTGTTTTGCCTGGAATTTCATATTGGGCAGGATTCCAAATTTTGCCCTATCTTTAAGTGAACTTTTAGTAAGAATTTCAGTTCAACTCTTTTCGATTTTGAGAAGTTTTTTAGATGATTTTAAGCCACATAAAAATCTGTAGGGGAAAGTACCCTCCCTTCGAACGTTCATGCCTTCGAATAATGTGAATTTTCTTTTATTTTTCCTAAAAGACTTACACATTTCTATATCTTATTGTCAATTATTAATAATTATATGATAATTCATGTGGAAGTCTCTTAGGGAAATCAAAGAAAATTCACATTATTCGAAGGTATGAACGTTCGAAGGGAGAGTATTTTCCCTTACTTATGAAAAGGCGGTTTTAGTTCCATTTAATCTCGCTTAGTTAGTGAACTTATCTACCCTCTCAACGACAATCCTCGCGCGTCGATTTTGTTCACGGAAAATTGCAACAAGATCAAAAGCTGAGATTGGGAGAAAGTGTCTCATAAAGGTGCACATTGGGAATTTTAAAAGTGCACATTTAGTTTGCAATATTTGCAAAATTTTAATCGTTTTCAAATCACCAATTTACAGGCCACGATGCAACCACCATTGGGTGTCCAACTGCAAATTGCAAAAGTGACTTTTTTGCGTCACATTTATTCAACTTTATCAATAATTTTCGTCATGATCGCTGAAGTAATTTCTGGCGAGAAAGTTGCAAGGTGGAATTGGGCGAAAAAGCTGAACAAATATTTGTTGGAACTGGGGAGGATGGGAATTTTAGTATTCAGTGAGTGTGATCAGCAGGAACATTTTTCTCTCATGTTTTGGCATATTGCTCGATAAATTCAATTATTAATGCAAAATATTCCGCATAATTATTATTATTTTTTTTCTCATCAACTGAACATGGGAAATGTGTATGATTTTTTTCTTCATTGGTCCATCAGTGAGTGATGTGTGTTTAACAATGGGGCAGTTGATGGGCATATCTCTGGGCAGGTTCACCTCCTGAGCAAATTGGCGACAAGAAATGAGGGGACAGAGCGAGAAATTTTGAAGCCGAAAATGGAGAAAATGGTGAAATCGATACGGCAATAACACCCATATTAAAACAATAAAATAACGAAGAAAGCACTCTTTTTGGGCTAAAATAAATGCCGAAAATGTCACGTACGGATTTATAATTCGCTGCTACCGTGGTGTTCAGGTTGCATCAGGATAATTAGGGTTCGTCATTTATGCTGAAAATTAATTTATGTGGACCACGGATTTTTCTTTTAGGTTTATTTGGCCAAGTCTGGGGTAATTTAGCACGGTGTAGTTCAGTTCAGGGATAAATGGTCCAAAAAAAAAAGTCGCGATGTTGGTGAATTTTTCGTGCGAAAAATGTTGCTGTTGGAAGGGCGTTTAAAAATTTGTTTAACATTTTGTCATATCATGCCCATCGGATCTTAATCACACGTTGTATTAATTAACAATTTATTCTTTATATAATTTTTTTCGAGGCTCGTGGGAAGAGTTTTTCTTCACACTGTAGATGACAACAGCTTCATTTGCCCATAATTCTCCTCTTCGATCGGTATCGCGATCATATTAAAATTGTATTTTAGCATGTTTTATGATTCAACATTAATTCCTCTTTCAACTCTCAAAAAATGTCTCTCATTATGACTGTAATTTGATTTCGAAAGTGTTGGGGATGTGAATACAAATTCTTCCAGTCAAAACTCATATTGATATAAATTACTGTTAAACAGTTTATTATTTCTTGAATTGTCAACATTAACGAAAAATAAGCGATTCATCACCGGCAAATCCTCTTTGGTCTGACACACCAAAAGCCCAAATATGATACTGTCATGTCTTTCATGCAGCTTATTAGCAAGATTAAGAATGCCCACACCTTAACGTGGGTGGAGGTATCATCCGAAAAATCCGTTTTTCTTTTTTGGAACTGAATTACACAATTTTCCTTTTGGCACTGCTCTAATGGTACTTTTGCCTAGATCGTATCATTGTGAAAGAATTTCTTTGATCAAATTTAAGGTGACATTTTAGTATATTATTCCAGGGAAGACTTTTAGGCTTCGCACATACTCCGGCTGCGAACCTAGGATGATTAATTAACGGATGGAGCATTTTAATTCAGAAATGGTATATTTTTCTTAGATTCTTTATAATGTTTAAGTCAGAGATCCCACAAAAATAAATATAACACGAAATGGTAGACACATGTACAAAGAATATATTTTTATTGAATTTAAAATGTTACTGATATTACAAATAGAAAATTTGTCAGAAAAATTCAAAAAATTGCGAATTTTATATATTTTTCATATATGTTTTAGGAACTATTTAAATTTTGAGCCAATAACATAACATTAGATACTCTTTCATTTGGTAAAAGTTTTAAAATGATTGCATTTGGTTTTATACTAAAACTAAAAAATCACTTAAGAAAAAATATACCATACTTTTGCACGGAAAATGTATGAGAATGCTCCGCCCTGCTTCGAACACTTCTTATTTTTCCCATAGAGTAGACGATGGTATTACCAAAACGCTCCTAATATCGATCAAGCGATGCATGTAATATCGATTTCTCTTCAAATTGATGGATAAAAAAAATAATTTCTCTACATGAACTTTAATTATGATTTTTTGGTTATTTTATGTTTCACGATGTCAAATAAAAAAAACTTCACAATTTTTCCTGTAATATTTGCACAAGAAAAGTAATTTTTAAAAGCATAAAATTACAATAGTAGCCATTCCAAAAGTTCATTTTGCTGCCATTTATTCTAAGCAAATACAGTCAGTTTTGTCAGTGAATTGAACAGTTTGTGAGTTTCTTATCGATAAAATTGGTAGGTGAGACCGGGGTAGAATTAGTCACCAAATGAAATTGTCATTCCGTATAATTTGCACAAAAAATGTTTGTATGAGGCTGATAAATATCTCAATGAATAGTAAGCGAAGTATATATTTAGAATAAAGAGTGGTTTCTTCACTATTCCTTCAAAGGCAAAGTATAAGACACCACTATCTAATACTACACGTGTCTAATTCTGCCCCGGTCTCCCTATAGATATTGGAAACCAATTAAGTATTGAAGCTTACATATGAAGATTTCATAAGTAAGTACTGTTAGTTGAGCGTAATATAAGAGATTTTCTGCGATCGATAATCTCAAATTGTGATGTATGGATAATATCAATCAATTTTTTCTTCAGCAAAAACATGGCAAGAACACCCAAAAAAACGCCTTCAATACCGGGATGATGAAATGGCAAAAGCCCTTGAGGATGCCAGGAATGGACTTAGCATTAGAGAGGCAGCTTTGATATACAATGTGCCGTACAGAACACTGTATGGGAAGTTGAAGGGAACCAGTCCGGAAGAAAGACGTATCAGCGCTTCTGCAGTCCTTTCAAGAGAACACGAGGAATCGCTGGAAGCTTGGGCCCTTTCATGGGCTAATGTGTGTCACCCATTTACCAAGGATCAACTTCTCGACAGTGTGCAAATGTTGTGCAGGAAGTTGAAAATTCCAAACAATTTTGTGGTGTATTAAGTTATTTTGATTGTTCCCTTTAGTAATTAAAGCTAAGCATTTGAATTATCTTTTTATTTTATTTTATCTGAAAATATAAAATACATATTCACATTCCCTGATGGTACATGTAAAACCCATTTTTTCCTTGATCGATACAACAAGCATCGGCTGATCGATAACCCAAGCTCAAACTTAACCATGAAAGCAAAAGTACATTGCGAGTATGAGTTGCTCACATGAATTATAGGGGTAATTGCGAAATTCAATAGTGCACGGTAATCAACTCCTAAAGAACACCGTGCAGCATCCCCTAGGCAGGGTATGCCTTAAAGTAGGTTCGCAACAATATATCAAGAATCTGAGTGGTCAATCTAGTAGAGGACACCTGCAAGATTGACTATACCAAGTTTTCATTTCAAAAATTCGAATATATATATGGTTTTTTGTCTGTTAAAGTTGTTCCTTAACTGATCGATAATACCCCCGTCTACCCTATGCCTTCAATGAATCTGACCTATGGCATATTTTAATTGCTAGTCTTTAATAATTATTAGTATATAATATTTTCTACACAGAAAAAAAATATTTTGTAAAAATGTTCGTAAATGTTTGTGAATTCCTATGGAGGATGTACGAAATGCTTGTGAATCGTATAGCCCACAAATATTTTCGTAAAAGGTTGTACTTTTTTCACAAACATTGTTCGTAACATGATCACTTGACGACCATTTTTTGTACATTTTCAAACATTTGTTTGTAAATGTTCGTAAACACACAAGAAATGTTCGTAAAATTTTGTCATTTGTTCGTAAATGTTAGTTTTCCTGTCGAACATTTTACGAACAAATGACAAATTTTTACGAACGTATCTTTACGAACATTTACGAACAAATGTTTGTAAAAGTGCAAAAATGTTCGTCAAATGGTCATTTTACGAACAATGCTTGTGAAAAAAGTACAAAATTTTACGAACTTGTCTGTGGGTTATACGATTGACGAGCATTTCGTAACTCCCCCATAGGAATTCACAAACATTTATGAACATTTTTACAAAATATTTTTTTGTGTATAATCGCAATGAAATATTTAAGTCACTGCAAGGCACTTATAGTAGAAATAAAGGTTAAATAAAGATATTTCTTAGATCCTGATTGTAGGGAAATTTCACTGACCTGAATTATGAGGATGGCATGAAATGTGGCAGCTCTATGAACGAATCTGAATTTTGGAATAGAATTGATGGGAACTCTTCCTGAGCTTCTTCTCAACGTGAATCGGCATGATCCCTCCTCCTATGATAAATCTTCTGGAGCCTTCGAGAAGAGCGCACTTTTTGGAATAATCATTAAAGCACTTTTCTCACTCATGATCACTTTTGTCACTTGCTGTTTTATTAGATTGATGTCCTGTTGATAACTAAACTTTTTAGAACAACCTTTCCCTTCTTACCACGCACAAAAATAATAGGATGAATGGAAATAATTAAGAATGGAATTAATTCAAATAAATGCTAACTAGAAATAAAATGCAATGCGGTCAACTATTTTTTGCGGGGAGTTTTGTTTAAATTTGAACAATTCGAATTTACTGGGTAGAGGATATTCTAAATCAGACCAACATTTGAATTATCTCAAAATATAGAAGTCTTAACTATAAAAGTTCAAACAAGGTTATCAATAATAATTTATTTCTTTCCGATTTCCCAATCGATGAGAAGGAATGGAGAATTCTTGAAGAAATGAATACCTGAGGAATGTGGTTGATGGTGATATGGATCCCTTCAGGTGGTCGAGATCATTTCAATAAGAATGACTTCTTCACTCTCACTCACACTCCATGTGTTTACAAACAGAGCATTATGTGGATTTACACACAATTTATCTTTATTCATAAATCCAAAGAGCAATTTGTAGGCTCTCATCCACCTCCGTCACATGCGATCTTGGAGTGCGACAACCGTGAAAAATCACATGAATTTAGACGGTTTGATATTTGAGAAAGTATGATTTGGAGGGATTCTCCGGGGAGGAAGAAAAATGACAATCAACCGAATTGTTGATTCATTGAAATATAACAAATATGTGTTTAACGGGCGAGACGATATTGGGAAGAAAAGATCAGCGTGGGATCGAAATATTCTCCATGGTGACAACAAAAGAAATGTTCACCGAAAAATATCGTTCAAGGTGTGACAGTCAACGAAAGAATTCAAAACTGATTGAAAGCATCGTTTGAGATTCTTGGGATTTGACTTAGCTGATTCGTCGCGAGTATTAGTCGGATGATGAGGTACTATACATGAGCTTCTGTATCTCACAAGATCGATTGAACAAAATCAATCTTTGTGAGAAAATGCGGATCACCTTCCTAAAAGACAATCCAAATGCTTTTTGAACAAAACTCTCCAATAAACCGCACAACTTGCAAATAAATTTCCAGCATTGTCAGTTATTTATGGATGAATAATTCATAGAAAGACAACAACAGAAGAATATTTCTCCGCCAAAAAAGAAATGCATTCATCCAAAGTGGCATTCATTTGTTATCTTCATTGTCTTGGCTTTTATGCACATAAAGAAAGTCCCTCAGCAAAAAAAATAAAGCAACAGAAGAGAAATTCGCACAGGGAGATTTTAATTAATTTTCCTCTCAGCTACATTTGATTAATTGCCTGCACCACACGTGAGAGATTTTGAAGAAGGCAAAAAGCCTCCAAGATGAAGAAGCTGAAGGAGCTGCTTTTGGTCAAAGAGAGATTGACCATCAGAAGTTCCTGCTGCAACGGATAAAATATCAAATATTTATCAAGTTGTCGCAACCGATCGATTTACTTCATGACACAACTTCTAGGCAAAGTGCATAATAAATTTGCAGACAAATCCCAGAGTGACCCAAACCTATAATTCACTAGATCTCTCCATATTCAAATTGCCCGGCTGCTGATCATCAACGGACGATGTCATTGGTGGCTCAGTTGGGAGCCACCAACTGGGAGCACCTTCACGTGATGGGGACTGATTTTCCAGACCACAGAAATAGCACGTGAACAGCTTCATTGGCAAAACAATTTCTCACGCGCGTCATTCGGATTTTTCTGACACACGCAGAAGCACGAAAGAAGTCCACTGATTCACTCATGTTGCCGGTAACTAATCGATTTTATACACCTCCAAATCCCTCAAGCTCCATCGTCGTTGTCCACACGCAAGAGACACATCACTCTGGAGGATGATCATCAGCAATTGCCGGAGGTTAGTGTGAATGAGAGATTCACAGACCAATCAATTGGAAATTGTCCATGTCTCTTGCATTTTTCCATCACACCTATTTTATTGGGAAAATCAAAGATTTCTGCTAATGATGAGGAGGTTTGCTGTGTAAAAATTTTGTCCGGCTGTGACAAATTTGATTAAATTGGATAGAAATTAGGGGTAGATTGATAATTCTTCGATAATATCGAATCGATAGCAACGAGAAATCTGTATCTGTCAGGTTAGGTGATTGATAACCTTTCACGCATTGTTAGACCATATATTGCGACTTTCTTAATAGAATGTGAATGTTGATAAATATTTGAATATTTTGACGGTCGATACTATCGAACTGAGGTTATCATGTCACCTCAGGCTTCAGACCTGAAGTTAGCCCTATAATTCACTTTTCTAATTTCTTATCAAGCAAAACTTACGAAAAATATTAGCTTAAGGTTAGGTATTAAGGATAGATTATCCAAGAAATTTAGAAAAAAGGACACTAGGGGAGACTGGGGCATGATTAGACAAGAAATGAATTTTTTAATTGAGTATTATTTGTATAAAAGGGTATAAACTCCTGAGAAGGAGCTCCGCCTTATATTCTTTTTCACAAAGTTTTTGGACGCATATAAGATTAATGGTTCAAGAACAGGGTATTCTGAAAAAATGGTAATTTAAAAAATAATAAATATTTTAATTAAGTATTTAGCTAAATAGAGTGAAAATTAGGCCATTTTGCCCTTGTATGATCCAAGATAACGACTTAACCGGTGTAAAGTATATAAGGGCGAAATATTCAACTGGACTAACAACAAAATATATCCGAAAATCATAGAAAAAAGTTTGGGAAAATTTTGAGAAAATTTAGAAATACCTCATTTTTGACAGATTTCAACGGATTTACAAACGATTGAATGAGGATTGGCAAAAATAAAGAGACTAGTCTCGATATAATGACATTTTACAAGTGTCATCGAAGACACAAATTAAACCCTTCGAATTAAGCCCTACTGAATTTGAATTTTGGTTGAACTTAACTTTAAATAGTTCAAGATGAAAACGAAATTGCCTAGGCCAATGTTTTGAAAAATTAGAAGATTTTCATTTTTAGAAAGAAAGAGATTAGTTTCGAGAATATTTTAGAAAGTTCATCGAAATTCGTAAATCGATATATACCGTTATATTGCCGATTCATCACTTTTTGTAACAGTTGCGGTCAGGTTCAGAATTTCAAGATCTTTCAAGAAAATCCAAATTTAAGCAAATCTGTTAAAAATTAAGCCCTCTAGGGTAGTTTAGCGAATACCGTTTAATCGATGCCATAGGGGCTGAGTTATTGAGAAAACAAAATTTGAGAGTGTTCCAAAATGGCGGTAGGAGAGGGTGGGGATGGATCTGACATCAGCTACTTGTAGCCGCTCATCGACATTTAACCTTTGCAGAAAACCTCTTGTCGATATCTCTTTGTGTTCTCTCTCCAGAAGTGGTTATACGACGGACGGACGGGACGTCCACGAAAATCGATTTTTGGCTCATATGATATTCGTGATCTATTAGTGTCAAAACGCGTAAATCCAAAATTTGGGCCCGATCTGACGAGATCGGATTTCATCTAGGACCACAAAAGCTGAGATTGTAAAGAATTTCATCTAAAATGAACGAAATCTCTTAGGGCAATTTCAAGATAAGTCAAAAAATAATATTTCGGGAGGCGTTGAAGGGAAGGGGTAATTTAAGTAAGTTATTTCGCTAGAGCATATGGACTTGTGGGAGGGTCATCGAAGACCGGAAGTCAATATCTTTCACCGTTTGTCAGCCAGGATGGTGGAAACGTTTAAAAAATTTTGGATTGTGGAAACTGCTCTCTCGTGAAGTTCGACGAGTTAAAAATGCTTGTATCATGACCATGTCACATATAAGATTAATATTAAGATTAATACTTTCTGAACTGCGAGAATGCGCTTCGCTCGAAAATTGACCGAATCACAGTTGGCACGCATGAAAAATTACTCGAATTGCCTGTAATACGATTCAGAAAGCAATTAATACGAACAGTAATATCTTACTCATCGTATTACTCCACTACAGTGTACTCTTTCTAACTCACGTGATATTCCATTTGAATTTTGAATACTATATACCTCTCTCTCTGGCTTTTCTTAAAATTAATATTAATCTTATATGTGACACCACGGTCAGGCTAATAAACATTTCAAGGAATCGAAAGGGAGGTGTTTACTTCGAATAAATTAAGATTACCTAAATATTCCGGAAATGTCAAAGTATAATATCCCACTATCTAATACTATCCTTAAGACTTTTCCGAACTAGGCTTAAATTCCATTTTGAAACCCATGTAAGACAGCAATGACTAATGCATTACCTAATGCACTTTTTTAATCTTTATTATTTTAATGCCAACATTTTTATTGAGTATAGAATTTACCCATAATTAGACACAAAATTAGCAACCCTCAGCCGTTTGAAGATTACTCAGCGCCCACCTCTGCATTGGTCCTCATTTGAAGAAGAGACTGTTGTATCTGAGACAAGCGCCCAGGGGGGACTCGAGAGACAGAAGAACGTGGTAAAAGATATTTGCTTGAGGAATGATATCTCAATTAAAGTGTACCACCTCATGAGGTGGATCATAAATAATATCTCTGTGAGGCAATTTTAATTAATGGAGACACATCACGCGGACAATTTTCCTATCCTCATCTAGGCACTGGTGGATCCAATTATCTCAGGATTAGGTGCAGTTTTGTTATCCCAAACTTGGCGACAACATGGCACAATTTGCATCCCAAAGTTTGCAATCAATTAACGGAAGATGATCACGATGGGAAAATGATATTGCGCCTGGGCAGTGATATAAGAAAAATGAAGATAAAAGAGTGGTGAGTACTTTTATATCACTTGTAGTGCTGTTGAATTAATGATTACATGAAAAATCTGAAAGTAACACAATCACACATGGAGTTCATAAATCCTGGTACATTTTATCAAGTTTCTTCTTTGCCCACTCTCTGGGACAATATACCAAAATTGGACATTACTTTCTATAATCCGATTGGAGTGCGCCAAATTCACACTCAACATCATTGTGCACCTCTTTTTTTCTTGCGGAAAAAGTAAAATGGCAAATCCTTGATTTTATGCTGCTTCGAATTATGTGTCACAGCACTGGACCAGCCGCAAAAAAGTGAACCAATTTCACGCCAATTAAGTGACACACTCCAACACAGAAAACAAATCTTACCATTTCGGAGAAAAGACCCCGAAAATGTCTTGAAAGTTTATTTATTTTTTTTCTGCGATTTCAGAAGTCACCAGAAATCTGAGAAGGAAAAAGTGAGCAGTGATAAAAACAGCTTTTGTATCGAATTTTATTTGCCGCTGAGATGAAAACCTATTTAGGAAGACAGAGTAAGAATTCTGGTAAGTAAAGGCAATAAGTTTTGTAAAAAAAGGAAAAAGTTCATGTTTAAAATTACATAAATCAATTTAGGAACAAATATTTCATCATTAAAATTGAAAGATTTTTAAAAAAAATGTTTTTACCGTCACTAGAAAAAAGTGTCTTACTTCGAAAAATCGGAATAAATCAATCGTATAAAATACTTTATTTTTATGAAGAAAGAACGTGGAATAAACAGCCCAAAATAGGTCGGGGAATCCTCCAAAACGTCCAAAACTGTCCTCACGTATATTTCATCGAAAAAGAAAGAGGCAAGTCGGAAAAATGAGCTGTAATCCGATTTACTCAAATGGTCAGAAGGTGGATCCTTGCTAGAGAAAAAAATGTCTGCAAAATTCAGAATACCTAGCTCTTCAAAAAATTGTATTAAGAAAATAACATAAATTGTGTGGTACTTAAATCAGATCAGCCTAGACATTTTTTTCTAAATATTTTTGCATAATAACAATTTTACCGATATTATTAGGATTATACACAAATATCGGTTTCGGTCAAAATCTCGAAAGCCCAAATCCCAGGCATCAAAATCTCGAAAGAGAAAAATCTTAAAAGGGACAATAAGTTCCCAAAACTCAAAAAAATCTATGACACTTTTAAGAATTCGGGATTTAGATTTCTGCATTTTAGCTTTCGGGACTTTGGCCCATTCGGAATTTTAACTTTCGGGATTTTCGTCCATTCGGGATTTTTGCTTTCAAGATTTTGAAATTCGGAATTTCGGCCCATGCGGGATTTTTTCTCTACACATTTTTTTTCCGAATATTTCTGCATAATAAAAATTTTACAGATAATATTAGGATTATACATAAAAACCTGTGTTGGTCAAAATCTCGAAAGAGCAAAATCTTAAAAGGGACAATGAGTTCCCAGAACTCAAAAAAATTCTATGACACTTTTAAGAATTCGAGATTTTGGTTTCTCAATTTTAGCTTTCAGGATTTTGGCCTATTCGGAATTTTGACTTTCGGGATTTTGGTCCATTCGGGATTTTTGCTTTCAAGATTTTGAAATTCGGAATTTCGGCCCATTTCGGGATTTTTTCTCTACAGGATTTTGACGTCTGGGAATTTGGCTTTTGTAATTTTGGCGTAAGATGTTTTGGTTTTCAGGATTTTGGCTCATTCGGAATTTTGGTTTTGAGATTTAGAATTTAGACCCATTCGAGATTCTGTCTCTTTAGAATTTTGGCGTATGACAATTTGGCTTTCGAGATTTTGTCTCTTCAGAATTTTTTCAACTGGCATTTGGCTTTTGTAATTTTTTTAATGTTCGAGATTTTGGCTTTCGGAATTTTGGCCCATTCAGAATTTTGGTTTTGAGATTTCGACCAATTCTAGATTGGAGCTCTTTAGGATTTTGGTGTCTGGGATTTTAACCTTAGGGATTTCGACCCATTCGCGATTTTGTCTTAAGGATTTTGGCTTTTGGGATTTTGGCTTTCGCAATTTTGGCGTTAGGGATTTTGGATTTCGGGATTTTAGCCAATTCGCACTTTTTGCCTATTCGCAATTTAGGCTTTTGAAATTTCGACCCATTCAGAATTTTGGCTTCTGGCATTTTGACTTTCGGGATTTTGGTCTGTTCGAAATTTTTTTCTTTAGGTATTTTGACCCATTCGGGATTTTGGTTTTTCGTGATTTTAACGTTCGAGATTTTATCTCTTCAGGATTTTGGCGTCTAAATTTTTAGCTTTCGGAATTTTGGCGTCTGGGATTTTGACCGGGATCCCAAAAACCAAATAGGCTGCTTTCATCTTCAGGCTACACACGCTACCCATTTATGACACTCTGTTAGTTTTTTAACACTAAACCTACCGACCGTTTTTTGTCGTTTTTCTTAGCGCGCTCGGTCAAATGATAGACCGCGGTAGGTAAGATAGGGTCGAAGGAACACCTCTTCTACAGGGAACCCCTATTGACACTTTTGTCAAAATGATGAAATTTATTTAATATATCTGGTAAAATGAAAGTAATATGTTGTTTTTTCTCTAATCTACCTTTTTATAAAAAGAGATGTTCAAATTTCATATCCTAAATCGGTACTGAAAGTTTGCTGAAAGTGTCAATAAGTATGCCATGATATATTCGTAAAGTGTCAATAGGTATTCCGATATAAATTCCGGTATGTGGTCGTTTTAAAAGGTTTTTAAACCGGTTAATTTGACCGGTCTTGGTAGGTTTGGTGTAAATTAATCAATTAAGATTAATTAATAAAAGTGTGTTAGAATCAATCATGAAGTAGAATATAGACTACCTTAAAATGAGATAGAATCAACTCCAGCATGTGATGAAATTAACCGAAAAGTCGAATAGAATCAATTCTAAATTCTAATTAAACAATCATTAAATAAAACAAGCAATGATTCTTAAATGAAATAGAAATATTGTCACAATTTGCTAAAATTTAGTGCTAAAATCTTATTTAATTTAATTACCATATACTCCTAATATTGGACAAATATTATAATATTATTATTGGTCATGATAAGTTTATAATTAAAATGTGTGTAATTGCAAAATTATTTTACATAATCGATTGTTTTTTTTAATAGCAAACACTTCTTGTCGAATGTTCGTTTTTTCTCTTTATTCAAATCACCATTCTCAAAATGACTTTGAAGCCTTTGGAGTATTAGAGCAAAATCCAATAATAATTGTAATAAGCTTAAGAAGCCACCCACTTGCCAGATGAATTATTATTCAATTTATTTTGCCACGTGAGGTGTACAAACTACAAACTGTGTCGTAAATTTGCTCAATATTCTCAAATGAGAAGTTATGAAGATGCAAAAAAAACATTAACTGACATTTTCCATCTGATGCAATTTCGATTTCTGATTTTTCGAGTGCAAAAACATTATTCAAAAACAGAAAGTTGTAACAGCAAGAGGTACAATGAGAAGGTGGAGTCCACCATTGGGTTTGTTTTTGTCAAAGATAAATTTTATAAAATGAAAGGAATAGGGTAAAATGAGGTAATTTGGAACCATTTACAATTTTGGATACTTGAGATTTTCTCACTGTTTCAGATGAGCAAAGAGAAAACTAAGACCGCAAAATAGAAGAAAAAGACTTTTAAGAAGAAAAGGAACAGATTTTTGTCTTTTGAATCTCTAAAACACTCAGAAAATCTCAAATGTCCCAAATTGTAAGTGGTTCCAAATTACCCCATTTTACCCTAGTCAAGGGAATTGGTGAAGACATATTTTCATAGGAATTTTCAACCTCTTTTGAGAAAGGTTTACTAATTTTTCTTCACTTCTTTTTTAATGACTTTTTAAAACATCCCTGGAGGCAGGTTAATTGGATTGCAAAAATGAGAAAATAGCACCATGAGATTATTTTACTTTGATAGTAGTGTTTGTCGTGAGATTGATTAAGTTCTAAAAGAGTGTTAAGGCAGTATATGAGTTAATTACCCTACCATTACCAAAGACGTGTCTGCAATGTTTCTCTTCACCAAAGGCGATGATGATCCAAACATCCCCATGCACGATTAAATTGATTTTAAAGTTTATGATGTTCACTTCCTCAGTAAATCTCCATAGTAGATGAATGAGATAAAGGGTGCCAATTTGATTATAATAAAATAATACATCCAATAGACCGTTGAGGTGCAATTAAAGTGAATGGAGGAGACATTCTCATTACGACTTGGAGAGTTTGAAAACGGCGCCAGAAGTGATGTGTCTCCAATGTTCATGCTCACCATAGAATCAACTTCTTTGGTGTGTTCAATGAGGTAATTAACACCTGATCGCTAGTTGATCCCACCGACTAAAACATTCATGGGGATTGTCGCCAGAGAGATGCAACAAACCCAAGACTGCCCGATGCTGAGGAGACTAATAAGCAGAATCACTCGCAGATTTATCGATTGATGTAATATTAGATGTTATTTATTGTTTTATTCTTTTGAGCCATGCGCTTAGCCATCGGAAGATTAAATGAAGTATAATATGGCAGTCGTGACACGATTAATAAAAAGAGGCACCCATGAGAGAAGATATTACATTTTAGAGCACTGGAAGACGACTAACGTCTCAAATTGATTGCCACCAACTATTTTTAATAGCGCCTTGTCTCGGGAAATTGCTTCTGAATAGCTGCGACAGTGACAGAGAGCGGGGGCAGGTTTAGGTTAATCGATTAGCACGATTTTATGAGACAAAATGCAAGTTTGTCAAATTGCATGCAAGCCCCATAGACATGGCTTGAGACTCACAGAGTGTTTATTAATCGATCACGACCAATTTGATTGATTCAGCCCATTACGTTCACTCTTCGCCAGTATCTATTTCTCAGGCCAAATGGCCATCCATTGAGAATCCATGGGGTGGCGTAAGTTGAGAAGATTGTCACACTGAAATTGATCGCAAGAGATAAGAGATCAACCTCTCAATTTTAATTATTCTGATATTTAAATATCCAAAGCTGCTCCGGTTGTTTGTAAACTTGCAAAATGTAAAAATTATGACAGATTGTTAAAAAATCTTGGATTTAATGCAGTAGGGGAAACTGGGGCACCACCAAACACGGGGTACCACCAAACAGTAATTTTTATTTACAAGCATCCCTATAGTGCCTATTAATTTCTATAGGTCTTATCCTCTGAAGTCGAATATCCGATTAAAAAATCGCAGTGTTTGGTGGTGCCCCAGTTTCCCCAACATAATTTATTTTATTTTTTAATACAATAATATAAACCGGTTCAAATCAAAAAATGGAAATGTAAATGGAAATTTACATTTCTATATTATTTAGTGTTAAAAAATGCCTGTAATAAATAAAATATTACAGGATTAAGTAATTTATGCTTAGAATCTCTACTAACGTTGTTTTAAATAATTGTAAAGTATCCTCACTCGACCGGTGTCCTCGACTCGACCGGGCAGTGGATCAATTTTTGAGTGTTTGAAGGTCAATTTCTATGAAATTGTCATTGATTCGTATTATTTATGGAATGATTGACCTATTAATGTTAGATCATACGCTAAATATTATAGCAAATAATTGCAAATATAAATAAATTAAATAAATAATTCTACCAGTCGAGTCGAGGAACCAGTCAAGTAAAGGCATATTACATTACCGCGTCTTGAAAATTTTCGACTTGAACAATCTATCAAAAAGGAAATTATCAAAGGCGCAACCTCAAAATCCCATTGTTAATTGTTGCTTAATTCTTAAAAGGTTCTATCGTAAGATTCCTTGAACATTCAAACGATTCAGGCCTATAGAGAAATTTGCAAGCTCGACTTCAAGCTTCATAAAGCATATGTATCGTAAATGTCTAATATTTCGAAAATTTTTTTCAGTCAGAGAAGGAAAAGGTATCGAGATAATATAGACTTATGAAGGGGTCACCGAAGACAGAAAGTCGATACTTCTTACATTACAATGTGATCAGCCCGGTAACAAACTTTTATACAAGTATAAAAATATCAAACAAAAATAAAACAATTATGATTATTTTACCGACTTATCGATTAAAGCTAGTGCAGCCGGATTAAGAAATTCGAAACCTTTTCAAAAAATCCAAATATACCAAAATTGGCTGAAAAATAAGCCCTCCAAGGTTAAACCAAAGTCGTTTTTGTTGATCTTCAAAAATTCGACGTGGAAAATGTTTTCGGTCATATGTAAGAAAGAACGAAATGTTTCCCTAGGTTACCTCTAAAACTTATCGGAAAATAAAAAAAAGAAAAAAAAGCCTGGGAATATGGGAGAGCTTTGACCGTTCGCACATACGCTACCTTCAAACACTTCATATTTCTCCCGTAGTCTTTTATGAATCTCACCTATGGCTATATATTTCAATAGCTAGTCTTAAATCCCACCTTTCCTGCAAAAATTGGGAGTCTAATCCCTTTTTCCTAGTTTCAGGAAGCAAAAATTAAAAACAGGTCCAAAATTGTAATTTTGATGTGTAATACTTCGTACGATTTTGCACAATTAATATCACTTTTCTGAAAAACGACTATCACAGGAGGTTAAGGGGTTATTAGGGTTCATATTTATGTAAAAATCTTTTGGGCTGAAGGAGGCACTTTTTGTGGGTGGAAGAAAATTCACAAACTTGACTCACATTGATCGATCGCACATAGAAGACATGGCTTCTTCGCACATTTTCCAGAAAACTTCATTTTAGATACGATCCCTCATATTCACATCTATTGTAATCTACCGATTTGATCCACCAATAAAAAGTAAAACTTAAAAATCGTAAAATTGATAAACAAGAAGTAATTTGACTCAAATAGACCGCAGTTGAGTAATTTTTAAGCAATTTTGCATTTCTTTGATATAAAAATATTTTTCAAGCTTGCACAAACTGAATGTGCAATGAAAGAATCACATCTACAATAAGCTCACACAGTTTACAACTGGTTTTTGAGAATCTTTGACATAACCTCACTTTTGTGTTGTTTTCTACGTCAAAGAAAAAAAAATTGTCCGTGAGAGACTCTTTATTGAACATTTGGGCCTGTTCACCCTCTGAAGCTCAATCTCTGTGCTAAATCCCGATTCTTGCAGCTCAAGGGGCAGAGAAATCTTCAATGATAGGCATTCAAATATTTTAGAGCATATCCGGCTCCGTAGAGGAATGGTGGAATCTTGTGCGGTCTTCTCGCTTGCAGAGTTTTAGTCAATTTTTATCTTAAAAAACTTATTGATTAATGTAAATTTGGTGATATTTGGACTTTTCAAGAAAGCATTCACCAAATTTACCGTTTCCGGAGTGAAATTCTCATGGAATCAAGCAAAAAAGTGGTTTTTAGTGTCGTGAAAACATCATTTAGAAAGGTTCCAAAAAAGTGATATTAAAACGTTTTATTCCTTACAAGAACGGTTTAATCAAGTAGATTAGAGTTCCCTTTAAAAAATGATGTGCAACTTTTAGTATCCGGTGCAAAATTGAAGGAAAAAATAGGGTGTTCAATGATGACGTGAATCGTGTGCGAAGATGAAAACTTGATTGAACTTTCGCACAAATCGCCATTAAATTTTCCTTTTCCTTTGGAGAAAATCTGAGGATTTCCCGGGATTATCTGAGGTGGTCTTATGAACCCTATAAGTGAGAGACTTTTTTTTACATAGTTGGAGAATCGATACGGTTTGTATGGTAGTTAGAAAAAATCACTGAACTTGAACATCATTTTTGTGTGCGAAAGTTCAAAGCCTTCCCGTAATGCTTTTTTATTAGGGGTGTCACCGAAGACTAGAAATTGATATCTTCCAGTTTAAGCACCAATTCGGTGACAAATTCGAAAAAATTGGATTGTATATGCTGCTCTTTTTTTTGAGTCGAGCAGTACAAGCCTTAACTTAATTACTCATAATACTGTTGCGAATCTGTTTTTACGCGTGTCCTGCGTAGGGGATGCTGCACGGTGCTTTTTAGAGAATGAGTGCTGTGCATTAGTGAATTTAAATGTTAACCCTATACTTCATGTGAGTAACGCATATTCGCTGCGAAGTAAGTAAGAACACTGCTGCAGCTATCCTGCTTGCACAACTGTCCTTTACTCCGTAGAGCGAATTCCCTCCACTGCACTGTGCGCTTTTAGGCTGCACGAGATTTTCGTGAATATTTGCTGTCAGTGAAGTAAATTAAGTCGTGATCTCGGGCTAAATCCGCCAAGAATACTCATAATAATAACTGATTAATTTATAAGAATTTTAAAATTAAAGAAATTGAATTTCCAATTGGAAAAATATTTTGAAATATTCGAGAGATAAAACCCCCTTATTCTTAGATCCTGGTGACAACAGTGCAACGCCTTCATTTCCCTTGACTAATGAATAAACAAATGGGATGATTCCAGAGAGCACCTCGTATTGTACCTGGGAGTATTGTAGCCATGCTGACACAATTACCATACAAATGTTGCATCAATAAATCATATAGATCGAGATATTCGATGAAATGGTAAAGCATATTTTGAGGTTTGATGCACCCAGAAATTCGTTGAAAATATAAATGTTAACACTCTGTTTTACAAATGATAACTACCAAAGGCTCAGTGGGTGGTGATAATTTTAACACTCTGCCCCATTCCATCTCACAGCATCTTTCACTATTTTTTATTTGGTCCATTTTGAACCTATTCCCTTGGTCTCAATACAAATATCACCGCCGTGCCTCAATTTATATTCTAATTGTTTGTATGGTAAAATTTCCATGATGATTGCCATGGAATTGATTAGCCCCGGAGTCTTCTTCATATTTCTTCCTCATTGCTCACTTCACTTGGATGATGAATTGTTTTGGGTCCCATGAAAGATGGTAAATAAAACATGAGTCAATGCATTGAAATACATGAGATAATTAAATTTATTTTCTGAAGTAAATTTAACTGAGTTTCAGTGCGTTTTCTCGGACGGTACAATTCATGATCATAAGGATGGTTATATTCCAGTTGCCAACACCATACAGCATAATTCACATGGCTGGACAACTGGAAATTGTACGTGAAGTTGGTAATTGCCTTCCTTATCGCAAATATAGTTAAATTGCACGACTCAGAACTGAATTTGAAGAAAACCAGGAGAATTTCTCACTGTACGCGTAATTCATTTGCGGCATTTTAACCAGCAATTTTGCAATTTGGATAAATCAAAATGCAAAAGACTTCTACAACATGTACGTCGCACCGATTTAATAAAATGAAAATAAATATAAATTTAATTGATAATATTTCACAAGACAAACAAATGATGTTGTGATGCGTATTTGCGAAGTATCCCCTGAGATTAGCCACACACTTTAATGCTGCCTTTTGCTGTGCACAAGAGATTAGATCAACAGGTTCATTACTAGTCGTATATTTTCATAATATTCTTTAAACATTGTTGGACTTGGTCATTTCTTACGATTTAACTTCCTGCAATTACATGCAATTGTATACATTATTTTATCGTATGACTTCATAAAATTATTGTCAATCTTAAATTTCTGAAATTTGAAACTGTTTTGCTAGTTCTTATTGCATTATAAAGAACGATTTTAATGGTTATAAACAATAAAATAAAAATAGATGATTTTGTAATACGGCTTTCTGACATAGAGGTTTCACCGTATTCTCAAATGTGTATAAATCCTAAATAACAGTAAATTTCTTATTATTTCTATAATTTTTCAATATTTTTTTTGCAGTAATGCACTAATACTTATTTATTTATTTTTAAATACTACTTTTGAGCCAGAGCTCTTGAAAACAAAATATTGACAGATATAGGTGTTCAAGCAATCACTCTTTGTGTGATAGCGGCCACCGCCGTCTTACCGTTGGATTTAAATGGCTCATTTGCCCTTAATGTCTAATCTGAAGTCATTTTTCAAATGGCTTGCCTTATAAGTGATAAGATATTAGATAAGTCAAGCCATATGGCTAAACTTTTGTCTGAAATCTGTATAACCTTGATTTTATGTCAAAGTATGTTAAATGATAATATTTCACAAAAAATAACACTGACTTTTCACTCTATGCTCAATAGTACAATTTATTACTGTGCCTAACCATGGTATTCCACTAGAGAATTTCACATTAAAATTTTAATGTGATTTACATTAATTGTTGCTGATATATGTCATAATGTGCAATTTTCGTCAAGAGATTTTAAAAATCGATTCATTTAGTGATATAAATGTGGACTCGAGTCACAAAAATTCGTTTAAATAGATTAAAATAGCATAAATACGATTGCTAATTAATGAGCAAATTAATGAGAACTGAGCAAATTTATGAGCAACATTTGCTCATTAAATTTTGATCAGATACTACTTAATTGCAGTCATTCGGGTAGTTTTTGCGCCACAATTTTCTCACCAAATTATTTGTGATTAAAATTCGTGATTAAAGAATCGTATCTAATATGAAATTTCCTGAACAATGTATGTAGCCGCATTATCTTCGATGTTCGAAGCCTTAATTAAGTTTTATGAAAGTTTTTCCATCCGCAAAAATAGTCTCTTCCAGCATAAAAATTTTTTACATAAGATCCATGATAATAATTTTTCAGAAAAGTGATATTATTTGTGTAAAATTGTATTAAATATTAAACATTCAAATTACAGTTTTAGATCTGTTTTTTTATTTTTTATTTTTGCTTCCTGAAACTAAGGAAAAGGAGCTAGACTCTCAATTTTTTTTCATGAAATATGGGGCTAGAATTCACTATTAAAATAAATTCTAATATTTCATATAATTTATAATTTGTCTTAACCTCTTCTACACTTTACTTTTCATCTTTATCCTGATTATTTTTTCTAAAATCGTTGTACTGTGAAAGCATTAATTGTAGTATTATTATTATTATTTTTTCTAATGATACTATTTAGTATAACGACACTGAGAAAAAAAGAGGGTGCGATTAAGTTTTTTTCCTCATAACTTTAACATTTTTTAGGTGTAAAAATATATAAACATTTTTTAATGTTAATTTTACACCTTTTTAAGTGTAAAATTAACATGAAAAAGGGTTAATTTAACCCCTAATACACCTAAAAAAGGGTAATATTTACACCGATTTCGGATCAATAACGCAGGGTAAAATTAACATTTCCGGAATGTTATTTTAACTTTTTCGGATTTCTCTCAGTGGAGCTCGAACTTAGCATACAATATTCTTGCTTAAATTCACATCAAACGGGCTATAATAACCACAGATATAGGCAATAAATTTTCTAGCGGCGCTATGCGGTCGTGGTAAAACGATATACTCATAAAACACGGACATGGGTTAAAATTAATTTAATTAAATTGACCAAATTATCATAATTCACAGAAAATTCCCGGATTTTATCAATTTGTATAAACTTACCTGATTTCCTCTTAAAATAAAAGAAATTTTATTATCTGACATAAATTTAAATTGCAACAAGTTTTTTTTAAGATAAAAAGCACTTGATTTTTCTCTTTTCGATTTCCTATTTACTAAACGAAAGCATACACAATAAATTTGTCATACCCAAATGGTTTTCTATTTGAGTTCATACTTTAGTAGACATTTCCTAAAATATAACAATTCGCAATTTACAGCAAACAATCTACCCCCTGGGTTCCAATGAAAAATATTAATATATTGTTCCTTGCATAAGTAACTTGGTTGCTTAACGTGCTTAACACCTGCCATTGGTGACAACGAAATATGCTCATTTGATGCTCATTATATCCCATATTTGCCAATTTCAGCAATAAAATAAAATTTTGCATTGAGAAATGTGATTTGAGTGGTTTGTGGTGAATGGAATGCAAATGCCGTTTATAGGTGGTTCTTGTTTGGGGGGACTTTTTTCAAAGATTTATCTTCACTTGTTGCTAAGGTACCACTGGAGTGCGGAATGGTATCAAGAACCTGGCTCCAAGTGAAGCATAAATTGCATGAAATTCTCTCGTGATTGCCACTTATCGAATTTCAAACTTCAGCAAATGCAGAGGCTTTTGCAGAAAAACCTACAGGATTCAACACCTCGATCGGACTCACAGTTGGTGTTGAGATGGTAAATTATAAGTAATATTCAGAGATGGAATTTTGAGACACATACACATCTATTTATGTATGCCAAAATACCCCAAAGGTTGTGATGCTTGGGGAAAACAATAAATAATGAAATGTGTTGCTTGGGCTCAAAATGATTAAAATTTTATTAAAACGCCCCAGAGATTTGCATACCATTTTCCAGTTGCATGTAATTAAGCAAAACACTTACCTGGCGGCTGAAGACGCGAAAATTGCTCAAATGCATTCCATGGAATTCTAAGTTTGGCTATGCGGGTGAGGTTGTTAATGGATCTTCAATTGTTTAAGTGCAGAGAGACTTGAGTCACCAAATGCGGCACAAGGAGATGAAACTTCAATTATTGCTGCTGTTCGTGTGCCATTTCAAACACAACACTAGATGGCTAGTGAATTACCATTAAAAAGCATATAAATTTGTTTGTACTTATTCAGATGGTTCTTGTGCAATGTTATATTTTTGCACTGAAAAAAACATTGAGATAAAAAATAATATTTCAAAAATATTTATAAAATGTGCTGTGGCTTAGGAAATTTCTGGTAATTTTAACTGGATATTAACTACAATTTTAAGTCATAATTTCTGGAATTCAAAGATACTTTATTATTATTACTTTATTATTTTAATTTGTTGCTGATCAATTGGTAGGATATTTAAACTATGAAGTTTAGAAACCAATACGTCCTTACATGCGTGCTCCTAGATGTCAAATAATTATTGTTCTAGGATTACCTTTACGCAAGGAAGCTGTGTGAAATATCGGACAGGTTGCACATAAACACAAGTGATCTGAGTTTGAAGTGTTATGCTTTTATTACAATTAAAATTCTTTGTTTACTTTTTTTTAACACTAAATCTACCAAGACCCGGTCAAATTAACCGGTTTAAAATTAACACATATTTAAACGGTACAATGTCACTGTCAAACCTAATAACCCAAGAAACAAAATAGCTGCCTTATAGAACCAAGTATTATACAAGTCTTTTAGTGCACTTTTAAAAGACTTAAAGTGAAAATTTTCTGTTGAAATTCCCATAGCAGCTCTTAAGATCCTTAAGAGTGCGCCACTTTACTCATAGTAATCTCAGTGATGGAACCAAGATCGTTATAAGTAAATAAATAGATTTTTGGTTCTATAGTGTCTTTCTTAGGGAGTTCTACAAGACTATTTTAAGAAAAAATTGCTGCTTGGGAAGTTTCTTAAAATATGCATGTAATATGTTTTTTATTGGTTTAAATTTCAATTTTTTGCTCTTTTCCAATACAAATTCGTTAAGTATTCTACCCTACCGTGGTTTGTAATGTGACCGAAAAACGACCAAAAACGGTCGGTAGGTTTAGTGTTAAAGCCGTTATTGGGAACTTTGTAGATACGTTGATTTGTATGTAATATCAGGCATCAAGTTTTTATAAGTTTCTTGTCTTTCTGGAAATCGTTCAGAAAATTCGATGTCGAATTTTCAAAAATCTATTTTTCAATTAATCGAACCTTCGATTAAACGGATGAAAATGGGATGTCAAGAGTGTTGTAGCATTTAATGAGAGTTTTCTAAATCACCAATTTTTTCACATTCTGAGAATTAGAAGCTTATTTTTTTAAGCTAAAACTATAACGCCCAGCTACAACATACCGAAATTTAAGATCGATCGATGCCATATAGGGGCTGAGTTATTGAGAAAGCCAAATTAGGGGTCTTCTAAAATGAAGATCAGGAGTTACGGGAATGGATCTGGTATCATCACCTGATGTCATTCACCCGATATTTAAGCTTTGCCGAAAACCAGTTGTCGATACCTCTTTTCCGGTTACGAAAATCGGTTTTTGGCGAGTATGATATTCGTAATCCAAGAGAGTCAAAACGTGTACATGCAAATTTTGAGCCCAATCTGACGAGTTCTCCTTGGACCGCAGAAGTTAAGATTGTAAATAATCTCAGCTAAAAATTTTGAGCTAACTTCTTGAAGAAAATTTTTGCTTCCTGACGTTTCGTTTTGCTTTGTTAACGGTTTTTCATTTTTTTATATACTTCCAATAGCGCAAGCTTAAAAGCATTACTAGGGAAAATAAATAAATAAATTAATTAATTAAAATAAATTACAGGGGGTACTGACAAGTTTCTTGAATTAATTTAATATGTTTAATAATAAATTCATTATTATAATTATTAGCATAGTGCTTTGAATAGGATCATCTAAACTAAACCTATCTTTTTCTAACGAACGTAACAGTCAAATTGCATTTTTAAAGAACTCTAAATACGTTTAAAACTATCACGCTGATCTTTCAGATGATGTATCATAGTTCATATGGCTGGAAAAAGTAACGTAATAACAAAGTATTAACATTTTCATATCGGTTTTATGATAAAAGTAATGATTTTGAACATTTCGAACTCCTTGATAAACTCTATTGATAAATTCAAAATGTTTTATAAGTCGTTTAATATTCTTTAATATATCCTCTATCAAAAACAGTTTTGCTGGGGAAGTAAAATTTTAACGATCTTATATTTCGCTCCTTGAAAATTACAAGGGGCCAATTCAATCTGAGCCATTTTTCAGGAGACAGCATGGAAGATTTAACTTTGTATAAATAATTATCTTAATTAAGTATGTTAATAAAAACAATTTAATTCTTTTTTATTTGTATGAGCATTATTATAAACATCGAAACAAACATATTTTTAACTTTCAAAATATGTTTTTTATGAATTAGCTCTTTGTCATTCTAAATGATGCGCAAATTTTCATGAAATTAGAATGACACGAGATCAACTTGCTTGAGTTAGTCCCTTGTTTCACAAAAATTTGAACGATAAATCTACAGTGCTGTCTCTCTATATGCATGCACAGTTTGGGTACTTTTTTTGACAGTTCTCTCTCTGAATATGCACAACTTTTTTTGAAATTCCCAACGGTTTTTTCTTTCTTTTAATAAATTATCATTTTTTTTATTGTTCTAGAATTTCCCGTGTTATTTTAAATATAATTTGAGACAGAAAGAATAAAATTAAGAAAATTAAAAACAAGAAAAATTAGTTACCAAGAAAATAATTTTCTTTATCTCTTTGTCAAAATGTAAACAAATTGATTTTGAATGCAACCGACACAAAAGCTGTGCATATAGAGAGACAGCACTGTATTTTGTGCCCCTTGACTTCAAACAAAACCGCGCAAACTATCATAAAGAGGAAAATTTTGAAAAACTTTTCTAATAGCGAAATTTATTGATTCATATCATCTGAAATTTTATTAAATTCTCTGTCTGAGTGTATTAAAACCTCAAAATCGCCAAAAAGTGAGTTGGCCCCTTGTAATTTCCAAGGAGCGATTTGATCTAAAAGAGGAAAGGGATCGTCACAGATCCTATGGATATATATTTCTGAGAATTTGACCTCAATGAAAAAACATATAGAATGTAATTTTCTCAAAAACTTTAGAATTCTAAAATTTAATCGAAATTATCAAGAGCCGAAATATATGAAAGGAAAGGTGGATTAGTTTCAAGCCTGGATTGTAAATTGGGGCTGTGGATACTGCTTCACTAAGATGAAGGTTTTAACCCGTCTCACCCTTAGATACATTAGATTACTTTCTTTTTACGTTTAAACAATAAATCTAACGGGTCCCGCTCAAAATCCCGAAAACCAAAATCCCGAAAACCAAAATCCCGAAAGCCAAAATTCCGAACGTCAAAATCCCGAAAACCAAAATCCCGAATGGGCCAAAATCCCGAAAAACCAAAATTCCGAATTATTAAAAGTGTCATAGCTACTACCACGATTGCACTCGTGCTCGCTGGAGGAAAATGGAAATCTTCTGTGTCTTGGGAAATTATTCTAAACATTTTACTCCATATAATTTTATCCCTTTCAAGATTTTGAACATTCGGGATTTTGGCTTTCGGTATTTTAACTTTCGAGATTTTGGCTCCCACCGAATCTAACTATCCTTATAAGGCATGAAAAAGATTAATGTAATGGAGTGATCGTTCACTAATGTCAGTATCCTACGTTCGAATCTCTTTTAAGTCACCATAAATTTTCTGACATTAAATTTCGAATGATATTTATTGGGATTCATTGCACTAATTCTCTAGCTCTATGGGGTTTCTCCAGGGCATAGTACCAGTATTGTTATCTTAAAAAAAATGTTTATCTACAGATCTTAACTTTTATTAGTAAAAAAATAATCCAGATTGAGTTTAGAAATTCCCCATCCAAATGGTCTGACCAAATAAGACGTGCTATCACCAATTATTCGTTTTCTTTGCAAATCTAATATCATACATAAATCTTCTTAGAACAATTCGGAGCACTTTCTACCAGTATGATCACCAGAGCATCCAAGAGATTGAATAAGACATAAAAAGCTCAATGTCTCAGTTTTCTGCTTTGGCTCCCATTGTGTCTCATGCCAATTAAATCCATCATCATTATCGGCAAAGTGTGTGCAGACTACAGAGAAATTTTAAATTTAAATTCAAGCACTTTTCAGGGCTATTTTCCACAATGCTGGAAGCTCTTCAACCAATGCCCATTTATTCACATTCAATCGACAACATCATCAATGTTGTACCCGGAGTTACTGGGAAATGAGAAGCTGAAGCTGAGGATCCCACGATGTTCTTCGGTGGACATTGGGTGTATTATGTAGGATTTGTAGAAACGGTTAAATTTATCGTTATTATTTTCTTCGCATTTAAGTGATCTCAAAGTCGTTTGGGTCACCAAAGAGCCTCTCCAACTATTGCCTGGTGAATTTACTAGAACGCATTATTGCAATTTCTCCTGGGAAGCTCAAACTGGGCAATCCATTTGTGCCATCTCGCCAGAGATAAAATGTGTATGGTGTCTTAAGACAAACACAGGCCAAATAGTCAGAAGGCCCCTGAGGGTAGAAGGAAGTTGTGTGTGCTTTTTGTGGGACGTGCGAATGGTATCTGTTTATATTGCCATGCCAAAGAATTAATGTTGACAGCCTAAACAGCCGACGATTTGTCCAAAGTTTTTCCCATCAATATTGCCCGGGAAGATCACTCAGCACCAATCCTCTTCAATATTCTCTTGAATGGTCTTTTTTCTGCGAAAAAAGAATTGAGAGTGCCTGAAATTGGTGAATAATAAAAAGCAAGAAATTTAAACTGCAAATTCGATAATTTATTCCAGCAATTTTCACGAAAGGTGATACTTCTTTTCTTCTTCATACCGAATGTTATTTCTCTCTCGGCGTGCCAGCATCAATAATATTTTGGGCTTTCAATCAATTGCCCAGACCGATTTATTCGCACTTCTTGAAGATGGGTCCCTGGCTTTTTTGCCCCCAATCCCAGGCGCATTTTGACGCTTTTGCCCGATGAAAATTGAACACTTCCACCTCAAGAATTATTCCCTCAATCGGTTTCATCGCCGAAGAATTGCTCAAGTGTGAAGGTTTTTTCTTGCACTCGATCACTCCTCAACAAATTCATGGGGTGCCAATTCGCAGAAATTGCTTTATTTATAGCTATAGTGGTTGAATTTCAATGCAATCCCAAAGAGACTTTAATGTGAAATTCTTGCACATTGCGCGCCCCCCATCCTATATAATACCTGATTAATGGGATGCAATTTCTTTCAGGAAATCGGTGGCCAATCCATTCCATCTATATATTTCGATGGTTTGTGAAGAACACCAGAAAAAAACCGATTCAACCGATGATCAATTCAACACCGATGGAAAATTGGCAATTGCGAGAGGAAGAAGGAGGTAAACAAGAATGCCTGATTCTCGAACATGACCACAAACAAGGTGAGTCCATTGTCATTAATTTAAAAATTACACACAATGGTCGTAATGTAGCTATAAAATTTACACACACACTTCTTACAAACGCTCCAAGGCACACGATGGCCCAGAGATCATGCACCGGCAAAAATTTCTCACTGAAGATGATACATCTTTGAGTCCCGCACTTCCAATCATGACCCACCGATATCAGTTAATCGCAAGTGAAAACCGCTGATTTCCTGGTATAAATTGATAATTCAGAGGGAGATTTAATAAAATTTCTTTTTAATAAAATATATCCAAAGGGTTTTGGGTGGATACAATTTAATTCTGTCCTGGTGTGGCATATTATAAACTCGTTTGGGAAAAGAATTCTTGGAAATACCTGGGGAGGTGTGTTTGTCCCTTAAGCAAAATGTTGTTTTTTAACGACAAATCAAATGACAATCGAACGATTAATTTTTTAAAATGTTAGTAAAAAGAATTGGCACTTTATTTAGTTTATCATTTGTCCATTGACTTTTTGTTCAGTTGTATTTTGAAACGTCGATCTACAATTTTGAGCGAATATCATCTATACCATGGGAGTAAGTTTCACTATTTATAATGATAATTGCATAATCACTACCATTCAATACATTAAAAATGTAAAGATTTTGACTAATGAAAAAGCAATCGACAACCGACAATCCTACAATATTGACCGACCAATGTCCGTTTCAGGAAATTTAAAAAGATCATTCTGGAAGTAAAAAACATACTCCATAATCAAAGAGATGGTAAATTCGTCCCAGCTTTGCAGAATGCCCAACCTCACGAGGTAGTACTCATGCCGAATTGCCCCTTATTAAATTATTATTTTTTTAGTGCATACAGATGTACATAGATCATTAAGAAATCAATTCACAATAGAAACTTGGGGTAAGTTAGTTCGCTAGAGAATGCTGACTTGTGGGGGGGGTCACCGAAGACCGGAAGTCAATATCTCTTATCGTTTAGCAGCCAGGATGGTGAGAATTTGAAAAAAAACTATGGATTGTGAAAACTGCTCTCTCTTGGAGTTCGAGCAGTTAAAATTGGTCTTGAAGTTCATGCTTGTACATTGTGAGACTTTTTAAAGAGAAGGGGCATAGAGGGAAAAATGAAAAAAACTTTTTTTTAGATAATCTCAACTTATTAGAGGGTCACCTAAAACCAGAAGCCGATATCTTTTACCCTTTCATTTGTAATCCGGTATCAAATTTTCGACCAAACAAAAATCAATATTTGGAAAATAAAATCAATTATGTTTACCGTGTTTACCCTACCGATTCATATCCAAAAACCGATACCGTCGGATCGGAAAATTCAAACTCATCCAAAAAAATTTAGATTTTACCAAATCAATTGAAGATAGGCTCTCCAGATCGGTTAAACTTTGACTTCGAAAAACTCGAAATTTCGAATTTTTCGTTCATAGGTACGTATGGACAAAATTTCCATAAGGGCCACCTTTAAAAACTGTGGCAGCCAAAAACCCGAATGTCAGGATTTCAAATGCCAAAATCTCCAAAGGGTAAAAATTCCGAAAAAGCTAAAATCCCAAAAGCCAAAATCCCAAATGCTCAAAATCCTAAAAGGGACGAAATTTTACAGAAAATTTCGCTTTGCCTCTGATACCTTTTACGGGAATTTTGAACGGGGCCCCTCTGAAACATATTCTAAAATAAAGAGAATCATTGGAGTTGTTTTTTGAAATAAGGCAAATTAAACATGATTTTGGTGAGGAAGGAGGGAGGTGGGGAGAGGGATAGACGTCTCTAGGAAATATTTTTTTTATAGCAGAGATACCGAATACCGGTACTTGATATCTCTTACAGTATGACCTTTAGCTCAATAAAAAGCTGAAAAAAGTTTTTCAACTTTTTGTCGAATCTAAAATGTCTTTGCAATAAAATTGCAAATAAACAATAAAAAGAGCAATACGATTTTTCTTTGAAATTAAATTCAAAGACGGTCGTTTACTGCTTGAACTCCAGTAAGAGAGCAGTATATAACCCCTTGATTTTGAGTTATTACATATATTTATATGTTTTGGCTCCTTACTTATTTTAGTATAATTTTGGATTTTGGTCAGACCCTGGGACCGAAAACTATGTTTTTGGGATTTCTCGAAAATGTGTCGTGCGATTTTAGTCTGGAGAGTATATTTCTTAACCGAATAGTCACCGAAAGGTATTGGCATTTCTAATAATTCTGAGCCGGTTCCAATCGGTTATGAAATGATAAAGAGATAGTTATTAACCGATACGTAATTTTTGAACGAAAATCAATTTTACTATTCACCAGACATATCCAGAGATTTTTTGAGTGATTTATGAATCCATTATGTAGGCCGATTAATGGTAAATTATACGAAAGTGCTTTTGAGATAATATCATTTATTTCATGATTTGAGGCATTTCGCAAAACCTGTGACGCTTTGTCACGCCTCTTTTATTATAATTAAAATTATAATTTGATCAGAGTTACTGAAATGATTTTCTGTGGGGAAACTTCCGGTAATCGCCAGTGGAAATTTATTTCACCTCAAGAAGAAAAACAAATTTTCTGTCTTGCCCAGAGCTTTCGGTCCGGATGTGGACCTTCTTCAGTGGTCGACTAGACTATGTTTTTTGATTTCCTGAAGTTCGTTAAATCAAAAAACATAGTCTAGTCGACCACTGAAGAAGGTCCACATCCGGACCGAAAGCTCTGGGCAAGACAGAAAATTTGTTTTTCTTCTTGAGGTGAAATAAATTTCCACTGGCGATTACCGGAAGTGTCCCCACAGAATATCCATCATGCCAGCTCATTATCCAACATACTGAAATGATATTTTACATTTTACATTATTTTACTGCTCGAATTCAAAGAGAGAGCAGTTACATAATAGTCTTTTTTTAACTGGTGACCGCCTCAAAGCTTCAATGGTAAAAGATATCAACTTCCGGTCTTCGATGACCCCCTATAAATAAAAACAATATCTCCAGACGTTTTTTTTTTCTTTTCACCCCAACCCCTCCTCCATCCCCTCAAAAACCATGCTTTTTTGGTTTTTTCTCAAAATTGGCCCAAGCTTTATCAATGTTTTTCGGTTCAACTACATTGGAGGTCTCATTTTTCAACCGATTTGGTTAAATTTTAATTTTCTGGAAAGGTATTGAAATCCTGAATCCGACTCTATCGGTCTTCATCGGTAATGAACCTGTTAAGTACCAATTTTGAATTTTTTTTCGGATTTTTTTTTACTTGACCTTAAGTTTGTTCCCGAGCTATTTTTTATTGAGATTTCTAATCTAGTGTTTCTTTTGTAGAAATGAAAATAAAAACTTTTGAGTACATATAGGGTTATTAAAGGTTGTAGATAAAAGAATCTCCCACGGCAGGGAGATATTACAAAATAACTACGTAGCTTGTTCCACTGACCAAAAATACCCAAATAATAGCGTTTATTTAAAATAAATGATGATTAAACATATTCTCTGAGTTGAGTCAAAAGAAAAGCCCAGTCATTTTTGTTGGTCAGAGAACCCGCAGAGAGAGATATTGATCTCATTAATCAAATTGCGATTAAGCACTAATCACTGGGTTATTAACATGCCTTGTAGTCTTTACTTTATTTGGCACAAAATATCCAATAAGATTGTTCTTAAGTGGCGCTCTCAGCAAAAATCATTGTCGTAACATAAGTGAGAGCTCCTTTCCACATAATCATCCTTTGCATAAGGGCGTGAGTGTGTGTAGCAATTTTGGGCACTTTTGCATATAACATTATATATATTCTCCTTTGTTGATGGCAAGACACCTGAGATGGGAAATATTTTTGCGATAATTCCATCCCAAAATTGGCCAAAGAGTGTCTTAGTGTATAATTTAATTTAACACTTAAATGGGTAGTTTACCGACTTTATTTTTCAATATTCCAACCAATGCAAAGGAGCCAATTAGTGTGTTATATAGTTACGACATCCCATTGACTGATACCAGAGTGAATTCGTGAATGTTTCGTGCCAAATGGCTATTTACGTGCTCGATGGGCCCAAGAGGTGAGCTTTTTATTCATCACTCCTCAGGATGGCCATCGTCAGCGTATCTGGTGGACAAGTCTTGGCCACTGGTTATTCACATGCGATATATTGATTCATTTTCGCTTAATAGCCACACTTAAATGGTTTTCTCGCTCAATTTTCATTATAATTAAGTGTTATCTTGAGACCCTATTAAATTTCATTCTTGGCTCCTTTTGCACATCAACTTCTTTTTTTTTCTTTGAGTTTGTTGTTTGGAAGTGATTGGAGGAATCTTGTATGGCTATTTAGGACTGAAACATTCTGCCTGTCTACTGATTACAGTCGTCGTCAAAACTTTAGTGTTAGAAATATTTAGTTCCAGAATTTAAGAATGATTAAGTCTTCTAACTAAAACTTTGTGAAATCCTCTTTGAACAGATTAATAAGAATTTAGCAGGACAAATCGGTAAAACGTAATGCTTACGAATTTGAGCATTTTGTAAACTATCTTTCACTGTATAAAAAATAACTAAGAGCTAATAAGAAATAATTTCAAACAATGTAATTCTTCAGTCTGTATCAGACTGTATCGGTCTTTATAGGAATCCAAAGACAAAAAAATGAAACGTGTGGTAATGGTGATTTATAGCGAAATTGGTTTTTAAAAAGTCTTTCCTTTGCTTATTTTATTGAAAGGAAGACCCTTATTAATGTTGTGAGAGAGCAAAAAAGGTCAGAATCCCGAAACCTAAAATCCTGACACGGTCTAAATCCGGAAAACGCAAAATCTCGAAAGCTAAGATCTTGGAAGCCAAAATTCCGAAAGAGTCGAAATCCCGAAAGCCAAAAACCCGAAAGCTAAAGTCCTGAAAGTCAAAATCCTGAAAGCTAAAAATCCGAAAGCCAAAATCTTAAAAGCTAAATTCCTGAAAAGCAGAATCTCTAAAGAATCAAAATCCCGAAAGTCAAAATTCCGAAAGCCAAAACCTCGAAAGGATCAAACTTCCGAAAGCCAAAATCTTGAAAGTCAAACTTCCGGAAGCCAAAATTCCGAAAGCTAAAATCCCGAAAGCCAAAATCCAGAAAGCCAAAATCTTGAACGCCAAAATCCCGGAAATCAAAATCCCGAACTCACTAATATTTACTTTATTTCTGTTAGAATATAATACCTGCGTACCAAAGGAATTATTAGGATCTGAGGGCTCTTAGAAAGGGGGTCAGGGACGAGATCTACACCTACCACCCGTTCCCCTCTTTCAACCTTATCATTCCTCTGGTTTGAACGTACGCACATCCTTACTCATACGAGTCTAGTCACTCAGATCTCTTAATTAGTCCATCTCTTAATTAGTGATCTGTCTGATCGCCGCTAAAGTCTAGGGGTGTTAAACTGTAATCGCGTTAAGCAAAGCCTGGAATGGTTCAAATATAAGGAATGTATCTTGAGAAAAATATTTCTGATTTCGACTATACATGTGTCTCACCCTTAAACTTGAAAGAAAATTTATTGAAAGAATTGAGATTAACTTTCAATATATTACTACCAGCAGTCGTATTGGAAAATCACTTCATTCATTCACTGAACTCCTCCATGAACTTGGTATTTTTCCCAAGACATTTTGTGAGACCGACGATGAGGTTGATCTTACGCATTTTCCATAAAGTCTGCATGCACGACAGGAGAGAAAATCAAAAGATCAGGCAAGTGTGGCACAAAGTGAAAATATTGCAAATGAGATTTTGTCTCAGAAACATCTCCATAAAAGCATTCATAGAATTTCTTTATATTCGAAGCGGCAAGTCATTCGGAAAATACCTTCTTATCCTTGTTGAAGATCATCATAACTCTATTGACTTGAAGCTCTATATGGCTTCTGCATCTTGAAGTTTAACTCTTCAAGAGCTTCCTCAATGGATTTTGTGATATCTTTCTCTGGCTTAACATGGTATATCGATGCATTCCAATGAATAATTCTAATGTCTCTGCTTGCCTAAAATATTGTTAGTGTTTTTATGAAATATCAATGAGTGTGGATCTGTTATTATAATTTACAATCTTACGGGGGAGAACCCATGCTGGCTTTTTCAGCTCCCGCCAAGGAGTTAAAATGATGGCATTTATTGCTCTGTACATTCTCTCCCTGGGCTTTTAAAATTCAATTCCAGTACTTGGCAACTAAACGATATGGACTTAGAAAATGGTGAGAAGTATTGTAAGAGGAACGTGAGAAAATTGCAATGATACTTCATTTCTCTTAGCCATTAATTAAAGAGCCATTTAAATGGTGACAGAGTAAATTAATACACATGTCTCACTGTGTATCATCTTCTTCTCCCAACGTCACATTCAATGTGACCAAAATGAGCAATGTGGAATGCACATGATAAGATTCTTGGGTGAAATCTAAAATTATTGATTTGGAATTTCGACGCAAATATCCGACGTTTGATGTGCCATTCCTTTGATCGTGGCACAATACGCCTCTTCATTTTGGTCAGATATGTCAAAGTGAGAGAGCAAGATTTTCAGGTAATTTGGCAGAAAACAAGAGAATCAAATACATCGGAATTTTTGTAAGAGATAGTGGCGTAGCCAGGATCTGTAGCACCCTTAACAATTGAAGAATATGTGTCCTTATGAATTATTTTTAAGACACTTTCGCTCCTAGAAATTGGGAAAGCTTATAAGATGCGTTACTTTTATAGTTTTAACATTCAACGTTTTTTATCAATTTGAAAAAGAACATAGATATACTCAAAAATTTAGTTGTAATGTCCTAGACACACTTACGGCTTAAGCCGAGAGACGACTTAGTGGAAAATGATGGATATGAAGTTTAACCATTATTTCATATCTAATTATGCTAAGCCATCTCTCGGCTAATCCTCAGGTCTGTTAAGGCCCTAATGGTTTTGAAAGAAGTTCCAATGGCTCTGGCACACCTTTCAAACCATAAAAATTTCATGTAAGCGAAAACAACATCCCTTTCTCTCTCTCGAACGTTTTGCATATGTCTATCCCACTCTTTCGCACTCTTCTTCTTCTTTCGTACGTCACACCAAATTCCATTTAGCTCAATCTAATTTAAATTGCCAAAGAGTGAGATAAACATATGCGAAACGTTTGAGAAAGAGAGGGATGTGAATTATTGGTTTCACGAAATTTTCCTAGTGACGGTTTTTTCAAGATTAAAGATTAAAAAAGCTCTAGAGAGTGTATTTATCAATCAAATGAAGTTGTGTTTGGGCTCGTTGAAAAGGTCTTGGAATTTCTGACAAGTCTGAATCAAGGTTCCAATCAATTATGAACCTGTAATGAACCGATAAGTAATTATCATCAGATAATCAATGTATTAGCCATCAACATCAAACTATTTTTTCATAAATCTATATTTTATCAGTTGTGTCTATCGCCGTCTTACCACTCCGAAATAACCTTCTTCGAATTATTTTACTCCTCTAAGGCAGTTATTGGATAGGAATAAAATTCGTGTTATTTCTTTTAGCGCGGGGTCTAAAATTAAAATTACGTTTATAATTCTTAAATTGTTTGCTCTTATGTATGCAATCACAGCGTCAATCTACACCCTATCGCCAACAATCGTTTCTTATTTAAATAAATTTTCTTATCATTCCATCCAATTCAGAAATCCTGTCCCTTTTGACACCTCTCATATTAAAAAACTTATGAAATATTTGATTTTTCTTACATAACGCTACCTTTTCTACCCCCTAGTTTCACATCTGAGTGGTATTACTACAAAAAGACCCATTAAAAATATTGTCATCTTAAAATTCTCTCGGGTTCGTTGTTTGTGGCATTGAAGTCTTTCGTTTTTATTAGTGAATTCCACGGTGTACTGTACAAAAAAGGCATTTCTTCAGGAAATAGAGCATCTGAGAGGATGATTGTAGAACTGTTCTGGGCAAAAATGATTATTTTGGGTAGGTGCTCCAATAAATCAGCCCTAGAGATAACTCTCTTTGAGTTGTCTTACAGGCATGGCACTTGCTTTTCCACCGTCTTCCTCGGATTGTGCGCACACTTGAAAAGAATTCACTTTGGTATGTAAATAATCTGGCTCGAGACTGATTCTTTTATCCGCATACGCCAAACACTTGGGTATCTCTTGTGGACTGAAATTCTCCGGTAGGCGTTTGTGTGTCTCCTGAGATCTTGGCGTCGCCCAGAAATCCACGTGGGCGCCCACAAGGCCGCTAGAGGACACAAACTCAGCAAAAACCTCATGGTCTGCCGTCCCCCGACCATCCAACTAAAAACTCATCGAAAGACGCCCGTGTGGATAAGTAAATCATTGGCGTTATAGTAGCAATTAGCAAATAGTATATCAATTAATTTACACATTCTCTCACTTTGCCCGCATCTGCACAATCACTCCACATTCACCGCGTCCCAAACGTGAAATGTAATACACCCAGTAGATTTATTTTATTTTTTTTTTTTCAATCTCTTTGGAAAGAAAACAGACTAACACTCCAATTGCTTGCGCATGCTTTATGTGGGGAAATGTGCAATTCATTCATTTTATTGTGTATCACACTTTTGCTCGTTGGCAGCCACAAGAAGAAGCCAACATTCAAAGGAGAGGTTTCTTCAGATGCTAAATAATAGATGTAGATTCTTCCTCAGATGGTGTTGGATATGTTTCATGAAATCTATGCGGTAGGCTGATGTTTCATGAAAGGTTTCTAGTAATCAAACTTTAATTATTTGAGACTTTAGGGCTTTTTAAGCTAAGTTTAAATTTCTATGACCACTCAGCCTTCCTCAGACTTGAAGCTTATTCAGATGAAGAATAGTTTTTTCGGATTTTATCCGAGAATTGCTAAAAGCCTGAAAGACATCCTCTAATCTAGAATTTAATTTAGAATTTTGAGATTTTCTCTATATTTCAGATGAACAAAGACGTTAAGAAGAGCATAAAAAAAGGAAAAAATAAGAGCAAAGAATAAATGGAATAGTACTTGCTCGTGCTCGTTTTTAACCATCTGAGACAGTCAGGAAATCTTAAAATTCTAAATTATATTCTGTTTTAAATTACCACATTATTACCCTATACAGTGCTTGCAGATTTCTCTTTACTTTTCAAAAAATAATTTATTTTGGAAGAAAACATCATCATCATCATCTTTTTCAACCGTTTATCCTCATTGGGGTTGCGGGCCCGTGTCATCAAGGTTAACAGGCAACGCCTGTCGATCCTTCGCCGAATGTTCGGGTTCCCTCCGAGGGCGATGATCGGGTTCGTTCTCAAGGCGTTTCAAGGCAGGATTCTGAATTTGATTCAGCCACCTTGTCCTAGGTCTGTCTCGATGTCAAGGTCTTCGTACTTGCATAGCTTTTATGGGAATCTTTCTTGCCAAACCTGAAGTCACTCCAGAGCCTCTTCCGTTGCTCTGGTACCCTCCGACATCGGGACCAGCGGTTGAAGCAACAAATTGTCAAATGTCTGGCATGGGTCGTTTCCGGTGCAAAACGTACGCCATCCGAAGCTCTTGATGGCAATGTTCTGGATAGACATACGGCTTAAGCCGAGGGATGGCTTAACGTACACTGGTAAAAATAAAAGGATCAAATTGATCCAAATTTGATCCTTTTGCAAAGGATGGATCATATTAACATGTTCTATTACAATGAATGTGCATTCAGATTTTTTAATTTGATCCATCCCTTGCAAAAGGATCAAATTTGGATCAATTTGATCCTCTTATTTTTATCAGTGTTATTGTAATAATCAATATAATGATTAACCTAGATTCTCATCAGTTTCCCACTAAGCCGTCTCTCGGCTTAATCTGTAAGTCTGCCCAGGTCATTGATCAGATCAATCATCAATCATTTTTATTTACTCTGGAATCTGAGAAAAACCACGAATTCCACGATACTAAGGGCCTTTACAGACCTGAGTATTAGTCGAGAGACGACTTAGCGTAATTATATTCGAAATAATATGGTTTATTATTAATCGTATCGAGACACTTTATTTGGTATTATAATGTAATCATTACAAGGTGCCTCGTGTTGGAAGAATCTGCTGATCGCAGATCGCCCAGGAACGCCTTCCCCGTAGTGAATGCTTCTTCCGTGCTCCCGAAGGTTTGTGGGCAGAGGCGGTGCATTTTATTACGTTTTATCACAGTGAAAAATGTCATTTTTCTCGACATTCAGTTGATTGCACCGGGCGGGCTCGAACTCACAACTTTGAGAGTCGAGTCAGAGATTTCGTCCGCCCAAGACCAGATGTGTTGCCTATTGCACCACTGAGATCCCCCACCATGATTGCACCACTGAGATAATATGGTGACCCCAACTGACGCCACCTTGTTGTCTCCGGATTCCGGATCCAGATCATTTTTTCTCTTTAATTATACACTTTTTAGATTAAAGGATTTAAACACTTTTTTTTAATGATACACTACCCAGTGGCCTGGGCTACGTTTACACTGTGACTGAAGCAACCTCTTGAATTTAGCTACCCTTTTTATACTAAAATCCTTCACTCGCACCCTAATTCTATTCGACATTATTTCCTAGAAGAGATATCCAATTCCAAGAATTGCTCATTAGTATTTCAGGACTTACTTCAAGATAACGATCGTCTGAAGATGATTTTTAAGTGTCCATAAAAAGATCCAACTTTCGCTGTTTCTAGTAATTTTCTCTTTTTAAATAACAACACTTTCCAAATCTTTAATTAGGATGGCCGACGATCGTACACCTTCTTGATCGTTTGCCATCCTTGTGCCTGTCCCCATTCCTTGTAAAGGTTTTAGTACTTTTAGCGCGAGCTCTAATTTATGACTATCCCAAATAGAAAGCAATCTTTAAAACGTGTCAACGTAGATCACCCACTTTACGAGTTTTCCAGGAATAGAGAAACTCATATCTCGACTCGACCATCATCATTTTACGACCTTTCGCGATCATCTGCCTTTTTTAATGGCTGCAAAGTGTTTATTACCCTAAAGGAATACTAATGTCTCTGGGATATAAATTTCGTAAGGACTAATTGGATAGAAAAACTCTAGACATGATCTATCATGTCCTTTTTTGATATTTCACGAAAGAACCAGCGCAATCATGAATATTCGTAAACCGAGTTGTGATGCACAAAATGCGTCGAACAATGATGGTTAAACTACCTTTCTATAATTTTCCATTAAGCCGGGTCTGGGCTTAATCCGTAAGTCTGTCAAGGATCTAAGTTACAGAAATACGATAGCTAGGTTTACAAAACGTTATTAACAATTTTGAGCGAATAAAAATAGGAAGAAGCGAAAGGGGTCTTGATTCGTTCTCTGTCATCCTCGTATCTACGCTCGGTGGGATAGGAGTCGTTACTTCAGGTGTGACGTCTTGAGAAGGGCTATGCGAATATCTATTCTAGTTAGTCTCTTATTAATCGACAAAGAGTGCGTTTGGGGTTGCACAGGAGTGGAACTCTCCAATGGCTAGACAACTCTTCCTCGAGATTAGAATAATTTTTTGTGCTCCTTTGCGATAAAAAATCATGTAATAACCCTGATCAATTAGTGGTTCTTCACTAATTAAGGATTTTAAGAATAATTAAGGATTTTTTCAAGGTCAAATGTTAAACATTTCTCAAGAGTGTATTTCTCAATCGGTTGAAACTAACTTGGATTTATTGGATAGGTCTTGATGCTTCGGACAATTCTGAAACATTTTCAATTGAATATAAACCGATATGTATTCTTTTGCCCAGAATTCAATTTAGGGTAAGTGTGCTAAATTTCGGCATAGTTGCAAGCAAGCGTCAAAGTTTTAAGTTTGAAATGTAATATATTAAATTCAAATCGATTTTTTTTTCTTTCTTCTAAAAGAGTGTTGCTTGGAACCTTTTAAAGAGTTTACTGTCTTTATTTACTTAAGATTTTAAAATGAATAAAAATATAGACATAGCTTTGGTGCGCTATTTCGACCACCTTCATTCTCATAGTTCCTTGCCCTTTGGGAATCCTTACAATATCTTTTTCACGTTATCTCGTTTGTCGAACCTACATTTTTTGTTATTTTTTTGCATTGTATAATCTCTAGAGTACGTAAAATCTAAAAGTTCATGAAAATTCGAGGAACAAAAAAGGTGGCCGAAATTGCAAGGTGGCCGGAATTTGGCACACTTACCCTATTTTAACTCACCGCAATTTTTTATGCCTGAAAAAATATATACAGAGCTTAAAAGCTTAGAGAACTTATAAGCTTCACATTTAGCCCTACTCATTGAACTTTCTGCAAAGTTTCACAACTCTCCAAGAACTTTCCTCATCCATAATATCACTTTACTATTTCTCAGGTCTCGAGTGTTACTGATTGCGGCGATTTGTTGAGAGCAAAACGGAGAATGGATGACACCCAGAGACTGAACTGGACTCACTGGACAGGTAGGCAGAAAAAGGGGTCATGGGTCAAGCCACGACGGGGATTTCTGCGTGAAATGGATGAAGGGGGGGGTGGGGTTAGATGGTGAGGTACAATGAGGCGATACTTGGAGCAGTTTAACGACTTTGACTGCCGTTTTCAATAGCGCTTGTGAGATTCATAGTGAAGCGCCTGCAGAATGCTGATATTCACTCATGATAAGGACTTGCGGCTAACAAAAGGTGTTCACAATGGGGTGGGCTTGGTTGGGATGGAAGGGGGTGAGGTATTTTATTGAATTATTGATAGGAGATTGCCTGTAATGTTCCAAGAACACGACATCGCACAGAACTCATACATTTTAACGCTTTTTGACTGTGTGAATGTTTTGTGGTGCGAATAAATCATCGCGGCTTTTAAATTTCAAATTTGACTCCAATACCGCACACATAACAAAATCTCTTTGGGTGATTGCAAAGATTTTTAACGTTTTACACACATGGTGTTTGAGTCGTGACAGTCATTTTAAATTATTCAACCATGGTGAGTACCGAATCCCCATATAGGTTCTTCTTTTATTTTCCCACAATGCGCAAAACCGTTCATTAGCCCGAAAAAAGACGGTTCATTTTGCGCCACTTAAGAAGTACACAAGGTATGTTTTGGCGGGGAGAGAGTTACTTGACCACCACAGTTGGACTCTCCTCAGCACGTCCAAAGTGTACTCTGGAAGTTGGAGATTGCCCAGCAACCCACACACACCTAACACTAGGTGCACTTTGTCAAGTGATTGCGGTGCCAGATTGAAACTGGATCACGATATCGGAATGTCACAAAAGAAGTGTGGGATGCCTTTTCCGGCGGGTGTGTCTCCGGCTTTTGCTCAATTTTTCATGTTGAGCCATCCATCTTCTTTCACTATCTCTCTACTTTAGTTTGCATTTAATGCAAATTGCACATTAATTTGTATTATTATCAAATGGTGTCTTGTAAGACATGGTCGAGAAATCCCATGGAAATAGATGGAATTAGCAAAAAAGGAGGTAAAAAACCCCATTCATCTATAAGCACACTCTGTGAAATATTTCCGTTTCAGTTGAAAATTTTTGAATTTTTGAATTGACAAATATTTATCTGTCAAAAGAGTGATATGTTCAACAAGAAATTGATGATTTATAAAATGTGAATGGTGATCCTTCAAGGCCTCTACACATTTTGAACAATTTTCGTCAAAAATCGTTTTTTGAAAGAAATTGCCTGCAGTGCTGTAGGTTGAAACGTCAAATTTCTGTCAAAAAATAAATTTTTGCCAAAAATTGTTCCCAAAGTCTAGAGAACTTTACACAAAAAATATAATTCAGTCAGAAATCAGTCAAAAAGCTATCAGAAATAATAAAAGATATTGTACAGAATGTAAGAAACAGTAAAAATTTTTCTCTCACTCAGTGCATAATATTGATTTGAGGATTTATTCATCTACCTCCTCCAAGTATTCCGTATAATCATCAAAATAACAAATATCATTTGCGGTAATGTGACGTGAATAGTGTCTAATTTGATAGTGAATTGTACATAAATACATGTGTGATATTGTACAGAAGATCCAAAGTCAGTCAATGGCCAATAATTCACACGCATATCGTCTGCAGAAGAGTTTTCAATTGAAATCAATAGCACTAAACTCACTAATAAAACACAATTCCATCACACACTTCACGTCCAACTCGATGTAATTTATCGCACAGTTATTAGCATCAATTTCCCATTAGTGTGAATTATTTCTGTGCTGGGCTCTGTTGCTGAGGAGGCTCTCGTATTGTTTTCAATTGAAGACACTTCTTTTTTATTCAACGCGAAATGCATTTGGTATCAAACGAGGCGCAGTGAAGAATCTCGCGGGTTTTCCATCAATTTCCGAGGGTGTTTTTTTTTATTTGTTGCTAAAAGACAGGTCCGAATGTGGTGAATTTTGTGTCTTTCAATCGATATTTTATGCCAGAAGAAATCAATTGAAATAAAATATAGAATTTAGTTGAATTCTTGAAAATAGTCATTCAATAAAAAAGGAAATTGGATATTTGGTGATAGAATTTCTGATTACCAATATCTTTATAATGTGTAAAACATATAAAGTCTTTCTTATTGCCGTATACTTGTATTATGTATTATTCTTAACAGTCTATATCTATAACATATAAGTATTTAAAAGTTATTTTTAAAGTAATTTAAAAATTTTATCTCAAGGAACATATTTTGTTTCATTTATTTTAGTGATCTATAAGTAAAACATTATTGGAACCATGCATCCTCTAATTCTTATTTCACTTTTTATTTGATTTTAATGACTCATAAAAATAAGAGACTTCTGTTGAGATGATATAAGACTCAGAGACAATCAATTTAAATTTTTAATTTACTTAAACATGATTGCTTTTACGCCAATTCTCTTGAGAACAAATTTCACAGCTAGGATTCAACTCTTTCCATGTTTAAGTCATAGTGACCCCCGGTGTCTTAGCATTATTGATCAATCTCCAGAATTATAATGGTGGTAAACTCTTCTTCAGGTTGTCAAATAAGTGAAGTATGGTATCGATCATGAAGGTTGGATCGTCACCCTAAAGTAAAATGAATTTTTGAAGATTCTCCGTTGCATTTAACGAATTATCTTTTTGCAGAATGTGTTCCATAATTAACTAATGCAAGATATTTCACAATGAAATAGGGGAAAGCGCCCTACATTCGGACGACTTAAGAATGAATTTCTAGAATGTCGTCCGAAGGTAGGGCGCTTTCTTATATTTTATTGCGAAATGTCTTGTAATAGTCTTGCGATGTGGGGCAGTATGGGACGCACAAAGGGATGTTTGGAACGCATTTTTTCTCACATAATTTGCATTATTGGAGCACGTTAATTAATTTTAAACACTAAATTGAAAATATTTGTAATAGAAATAAAAATGTTTAATCTTTTATTTCATACTTAGAAATTAATATTAATTTTATTTGTACAGTAGAGTCATTTATTGTCAATCAATTATTTAAAGTATTTTCTTCTTAATTTCCATCTACCTTCCTTTGCTTTTTTTATTCTGAATATTGCAATCATGATGATCAAATTCCTCAGGCGAGTAGATTTTCTTGCGACTTTTATTTTTGAAGTCTTTGACGGATTCCTGTTTGATTTTACGACAACTGCATGGTACCAGTTTTTCCCTTATTTCTCTGAATAAGCTTTCGCCTTCATTTTCTGGAGAACTCGTAAGAATTGTAGAGAATATTGCTCGAGAAATTTTCGAAAAAATATTTTTTAACGGGATTGGGCAAAAGGTCGAATATCCTATGGAGAAGAAATTATTGATTCCCAAGACATTGATGGTTTAATTGTCTCTGTAAGTTAGAGACACCTCCCAAGCAGCACATCTTGGTTATTTAATCGTTAGATAACGTTTTTATAACTTGTTTGGTTGAAATAACCGTATTTTAACGTTGGCAGAACGATAATTTCTGGTTAAGTTATTTTGTGCTGCTTGGGCTGCTTCACTGGTAAAGTTTGCACGAAAGGGAGATTTCCAGTAGAAACTGGGCATTACTCTCCATTTTGACAATAAAAAATTGCATGCCACCACACGCCACCTATAATCTTGTGGAAAATCAACGTTCCATTCATCCCCATTCAGGTGTCCCAAACATCCCCGCGTATAGTTTTGGTATTTGAAACCTTTAAGTAAAAAAAAAAACAAGAGCGTATAATCTCTAAAACTTTTATAAAAATATGTTCCCAGATTACACTGCTAGCTAGTGAGATAAAAAAGTTTTGATTATATATTGCTGATATAAAACACAAAGATCAAAACTGAGAAATCAAAAATATACAGTACGATTCCGATAGAGTCAACACATTTGATTCTTATATATCTGCAATATTTTAAGTTATTAATTGATGAAGTTACTATTACACTCGTTAAAAATTATCTCAGGTTCTTACTTAATAAAAGTAGTTTAAATAAATAAACGACAATAAACCAGGAATTTTACACATTTTTTCGCGATGTTTAAAATTTTGAGGAGCTGACACTATCGGAGTCGTACTGTACTATTTTTATCAATTTTTGAAAAAGTGTTCATAGAATTAAGGTGCACCTTCAGGTCAAGGTACATCTTAATATTGCCTACGCTTGAGTAGTGGTTAAATCCCATTTATTTAAAAAATTAATGAAAAAATCGCCTTGTCCCACACTACCCCTGTCCCAAACCTCCCCGGTCTCCCCTAAGTCCATTATTTTAAATTTAAACTGCCCAAGAAGTTTTAAGTATCCCAGATTCCCTTTATTTAATTTCTATTTCATCCTTTCTTACTTAACTAAGAATAGATCCCAAAAAAAAAACTAATAAGATATCATTTCTTATAAGGCTCAATTATAAATTGGTGTTTCATAACCAAATTCAACGATTGGAGTTTTTCTTTTTTCTCTACGTATCGAACTCAGCTTGATGGACTTCCTACTAGGCCTCTCTACTGTGAGATTTTTCTGGGTCTTCTGTCTCTTTTTTACCCACCAATCTACAGGGCGAGCATGTACGTATTGGGTCATAGATAGCCTTTATCCTTGATTTTTTTTCTCTACCTCATGAGATACCCTATACGCTGAGCTTCTAACTGTTGGCGACGGACGGAACGATCCCTGAGTGCTTTAGAACTTATGATCCCCTCTACGCCGTGGTGTTCTCCTTGTACTTCACTTCCTCTTCTCTTCCCAGTACAGAGTCACAATACCTTACGATTACGTCATTCGTTAAATCCTTAAAACCCTAAACTTCAGCATCAGCAAGAAGTGCCTTTTTGGAAAAGTTTTCATTTGTCCCTTTTAAGCTCATAAAATATAAACTAAACAGCAGTGATTCAGTGGTTCCTGCCGTTTGCCTGATGAGATCGGTAGTAAAGTCGGTCGACAGCCGCAATCAAGCATTATTTAACAAATGGTACTTAGGGTTTTACCCGGCGATGATCAAGTCGTGGTAGGGCTGGACCAATGCTCTTCACTTTCAGTTGTATTTACTAAGTTCTAATTCGATTTACGAGAAGATACTACAGATTTTGAAGTTCGATCTAGATTACCTGTAAAGCTATTTAATTGGTTTTCCTTAAACGGTAAAGATCAGATTAATTTAAGGAATATGGGACAAGTATAAAGTGTTGGAAACCAGAGCATATGTGAAGCCTGAAAGCCTTCCCCTAATTCAGTTTTTATGGAGTTTTCACCGAAAAGGTACAGAGCTTTTGAGTCACCCTCGGAGAGCAGTACCCGCATCTACGGCTCTTTTTTAAGTTAACTCTTTCCAGACCGCAGCATATGCTGCAAGCTAACTTCACAATTTTTTAATCAAAAATACCTAAACTCAGAAATTAATTGAGGTCCTACAAAAAATATCTTACATTTGGACATCCTTATAGTTTGTAATCATCCAAAAGAATTGAATTTTTCTCAGTTCTGAATAATTAAAAAACCTGAATATTCATATGCTGCTTTGGGTACTCAGAGTCCCAAAAGAGACGAAAGAGTTAAGTTATCACTTGTGACTTTTGCAATCATTGGACCTTGTTGTTCCTGTATCAATTAGCAACAATCTTGACATTTAACTTAATCTAAAGTTCAGTTTGAATAATAGCTTGTTGAGTATCTTGAAGATAAAGTCCGTCTCTGATCTGATGCGATATACCCCTCTTATTTGCACCGATAAAGTGAGAATAAGAGATTTCTGTGCACATTTAAATAATAAACTGACGTAGGGCGTTGCAAATTCGTGACGGGCAAGTGGTGCAAAAATCATTCCCATAACTACCACAAATTTCCCAATGCCATCTGAATATTGAAGATGATCAGACTCGGCAGAACAATAATCTTTTTGCCACATGTTCTAAAGGAGTTAAAATTGAAGGTATAATAGCAGCAAGTTGAGGATGCTTTATCAATTGAAGCCAGAACTCACATTGTGTCCATGAGGCGGAGATGTTGGCTAAGTTAAATGATTTCTCATACGCCACATAACTCGACATAAGCCTATTCTTGCACGATGGCATGTCAGACACTCATATGCGGAACATCCGGCCTCGAGCGATAAAAGAACCCATTGGGAGGTTTGGTTTTCCAACACTCTCTCCAACATATTCCAGAATCAAATTCAATCGCACATGTTTATTATTCCATCCACACGCGCAGGTATTTGTTCTTATGACTTTTTGCAGCATAAAGTGGGTGGATTTGACAAAAAAAGAACCAGAGTTCCCCTCCGCGAACTGGAGCACTATTTAGTATTTTTTTTTTGCTGCCTTGCGTCCTTGTGCGGCCTCCGAAGACATTCTGTAGACTTGCGAGGGCTTGGGATGTTATTTTTTTTTAAAATAAATTCCGGATAGACTTGTCGCACCAGCCACTCACGTGCAAAGAGATCTCACTTTGGTCTAATCACGCCGTAGGCGGAACAATCTATTAAACAACAAGAGATAACTATTTACTGAAAAATATTTATTCCATTCTCAAGTGAATTGGCATCACATAAACATGGCATGGAGGCTTAACAACGTCTTATGATTGCTGAGAGACGCTATGATAATGAAGAAGAATTGAAATCACTTTTTCTTCCGGTGGAGAGCTCCAGTGGAGCCTTTTCATTTTCTCAAATAGGCCGTGTGGGTTGTGTCTTTGCGAGAGTTTGCAATAGATTGAAATTATTACTTATGCAAAACGTGGGAAAATTGCCTCTATCTAATTGTTACATTGAAGTTCTCTTAAGATAAGCTATGAAAAGGCAGAAAATTTCACTCAAACGTGCCAATAAGTGCCTAATTAGCTTTTGCAACTCGTCGACGTGTCTAATTGATGAGGTTTTGTCGCTTTTGGAAGATTAAATTGGGTGATTGGGTCAAGATATTGTCAAGGATTTCAATTACACACAATTCTACGAATTCCATAAGCTCAAACTCGTGGTATTTCTAATAAGTCAAAATATTGAAAACAACTAAGCTGAATTAAAACAAAAAAAATTTTAAAAAACCTAATTTGAGGTTGAATTATTTTAAACTGGATTTTTATGTAATTCAGAATAAACACTTTTGAAATTAGAAAATAAATTATTTAGTAAGAAAATTTTCTTAATACGCTTGTATTTAAAAAATGAGTGTTCGGAGAATCCCAGAATGATTTGAGATAATTGAATAGAACCAATTAAGACTTTAAAATCTAAATTCTAAAGTTGATTGCAATTAAATATTGCTTAAAAATTAAAGACCTTCAAAAGAAGATCAAACATTCAGTCTTCGTCAGTTATAGGCATTAATACGAAAATATTATAACTGAATTTCATACGACTCTTGGAAAACCTAAAGCGGTCTTCAGACTACCAGGCTAAACCCAGTTCCCGACGGTCTTAAAACCCCAAATAACAACCAATTTTATTGCTTTTCAGAATTTAATAGGTAATTTCTTGCCCTTAATAATCCAATCCTAAGTTAATTTTTTCAAAAAATCTTGATTGTTGAAAAATTAGAGCAGTTAAGCCATATGGCTAAGCCTCGGATCTGAAACCCGTATAAGATCTTAAAAAAAATTATAATTTGTTTTAAACCGTTGTATTATACACCTTCGCAAGCGAGAACATTAAGCTTTTTCCTTGCAGATTTAATTGGGTAACCATAAATTTTTCAATAAAATTCGATTTACTTTTAACTAAAGTGTGAGGCTTTTAGGGTACGCATAGGTTCTAGCTTCGAACACTTAATATTTTCCCAAGATTTATTTTTCAATAGATCTTGGTTTCGTTTTCCTTGGAGGAAGATGTTCAGAGACGTTTTTCTATGGGCAATTAGTAGCAGACCCAGCCCATCAATACGGGTAAGTTGGACATTGGATGGCGGATTTATGGGATAATTTAGCTTTAACACCTTGATAAACTTTACTACCTGTAATACAAAAGATCACTGATTAGAATATTGATATTACAAAATTTGAACTTTCGAAATTTTCGAAATGCTTCTGAAGCCCCATATTACCCTCAGAGATAACGTAAAAGAGTGAAGCATATACAGTGGCGGCCAAAATAACAGAATCACTTTGCAAAGCTTATATTTTTTAACTATTGCATTTTTTCCAAATTTGTTAATATAATACAAAGTAGAATTCTTCAAATTATTAGAATCGCAGAATAAGGGTTGTTTGGTCGCAAGAGCTACTTATTTGACGTAACTTATTTGATTTGTAATACTTTTTTGATGTAAGGTAATTATTTGAACATTTCTATATCAAAATTATTTCAAAGAAATGGAATAAACAAAAATGCTAAAGTTAGTGTTTGCGGAGCTCATTCTATTATTTTAGGCACCACTGTATGTGTTTGTCGCCGAGGAAAAATCTTAAGTATTATATTGTAAAATTTTATTTAATTTCTCCTAAGTTATCACGAAATACAAAATTTCAATTAAAAATTGGCAAACTTATTTTATAAAAATTTTGTTTTTTAATTAAATAGGGGAAAGTTTGGTACCTTCGGACAATTTAAGCTTCAGACAACTCATTTTCTTCATATTATCTTTATTAATATAGCTTGTTTCCGATCTAAAGGTCCAAAAATAATAGAGAGATCCTACGAAGGCAAGTTGCATCATGTACAATTTTATGTAGCCGACGAGGTTGTACGTATTATTGTATATATACGAGTCCAATTTTTTGTTTTAATTTGTTCTTCGATCGTGTTTAGTACCGTAGATTCTCATCTATTCTACCGTAGAGCAGACATGGTAAATCGAAACGGCGAAGACCATCCTTAAGTGCTTAGAATTTCAGATAAACTTACGAACAGCAGGGTACAAAGACGTCAGCATTTACGGTAGCTTTTGTTATGGCTTTTTAATGTTTAACTCGTAAAAAATGCTAATTGATTTTGTTAGTTTTACGGCGTTATCACACTTGCACATTAAAATATTAATATAATTCACATTAATTGTCGCTTGTGAGCGTCCAAATATGTTATTTGTGTCTTTGAGTCACTTAATATTTGGGGTTTTCCTATTTATTGATAAAGAAGTGGACTTGACCTGCAAAAATAAGTTTAAATTTACCTAAAGCATAAATATTTTTCACATTAAAAAATTAAAGAGAAATTCGCATTAATTTTTCGCATTAATGCTATAAATCAATTTATATCAAATTTTGCGGGCTAAGTCTACCTTTTTATCAACAAATAGATCAAATTTTGAATATAAAATGATTCAAACACACAAATTACACATTTGGACTATCACCAACGACAATTAATGTGAATCATATTAAAATTTTAATGTGAAAGTGTGATAACACAGTTAGAGAAGTAAACTTTTTTAAGTATCCTTGGGAGAACTTTAATTGGGATATGTCTAGTACAACAAATTATTTTAGGTTTTAGCCTAATCTGAAAGAAAGTTTAAATCACGGTTTCTTAAATGGATTTCGCTTACAAAAAGAAATTCAAAAGGTTTTATACCGCATTTTGTATAACAAAATGTTCAGAGGTTACCTATTCGATTTTTTTATATGTACGACAATGACTTTGAAGTATAACCCAATAACGTTCAAGGCCAACGTTACAAACTCTGTAAAGAGCGTATTTATCAACCAATTGAAGCAAATGTGGATTTTTTAAAAAGGTCATGGGATCTTTGACAAATCAGAATCGTCCCTAAGGGTTCACGAAAGAGCATTGAATTGGAAATTAATCGATTAATCTCTTATTCAAAAGCTTATTGTTTTAACGCAGTTTCATGTTTTATTTAGAGGAAGGTGGGGTAGTTTCACACATGTGAACTTTTTTCAGGACTTATTTGCTAAATGAATTATGTTCTGTTAGTTTCTCTTGAACATTGATTACATAAAAATATACAAGACAATTCCTAAATAATTATTTTTGGTTCTAAAAATATTTGTTTTTGAATTGAAAATAATACATTACATGAGTGAAATTACTCTACCTTCCTCTAATCTGTGCGATTAATCCTATTTATAAGCTGCATCTCTCTGTACAACTTTCTACATCAAGATGAGTAATGAATTTTTGAAAGCATAAAAGTGATCTCGTTATCATACGAGCACACAGCGAATCTTCTTGGCACTTTTCACTTTATTCTTCAACATTCCTACGAAATCTTTTACAAAAACATAAAAATGAAGCAAAATTTCACCTGTAGCACGTATTGAGATGCTGGAGTGTCTCAATAAATTGTCGATGGTCGCAAGAAAAAATAAGAAGGATGCTGAGAGAGAAAAAAAGACAATCACGTAGGGAAGAAAAAAGAGACTTCGGCTAGAGCTACCTGAGCTACTGGATAGCTTAACATCGTAGTTTCTGTGTTTTGATTAATTATCAGCCACTTAAGGAGATTCTCTCCAAGTTACGCGTGGTTGTTTGAGTGTCAAAGAAAAACAACTTGAATGTCCCAAGTGCTGTCGCAAGCATCTATTTACAGAGATGCTACCAATTCAAGTGAGATAGTACAAAAAAAATAAAATAAAACAGCCCAAAGAAAGAACCACAAGATCTCATTCGATGGTAGATTGTGCTGATGAGGACAATAAAACACTTGGAAGGCGATGAATAAAATCATTAGGCATGGAGATGCAACAGATATTTTGTTACTCCCCAAAACAGAAGACTTGGTCACCACTTTATCTTATTTGCCCCATTCAAATTGTGTGAAGATTGGGGGCGATTGCCTAATAAATTGGCAGATTTCTTACCTAATTAAGGGTAGGGTGTGAGCTGAAGACTGAAGACCCTTATTATCTTTTGGACTTTTAATTTAATTGAGATATCCCATGGTCACCTTTCGGCTGTTTAATTCAGAGACAAACGGATATTAATGATCAATGGTGGTTTGTCCTCTCCGATAAAATGGTTAAAAGCAAAAACAGTGATGTAAGGTACAAAAATGCCATTTTGTTCATGCGAAAAAAAAATTAAAGAGAGATTACCATATTGGGGTACAAGTTTACCTACTTTAAAAGTGTGGATTATAAATGTAAAATAAAAATATAATCACATAAAACACAAACAGCCCATTTTGCGATAATAAATTTGCTATCAAATGAATCAACAAGTTGATTCTCATGGGAGTTAAATTGATATTTTTTTTTGGCATGAAGGAAATTGGTTCGTAAGCGAGAGAAATGGTCAACACTCTATATTTTATGCACATTATGCACAACTATCAATTTACTGACAGGTTCAATCGGGTTGATCGCGATTTTGAGCTGAAAAAGCCCCGCAAATCGCAACTTTTTCCTCTTGTGCACACACGCTCGGAATTTTTGTGCACCTTCCAGCCATTGGCAATTGATTTGTTAATCAAGAGGTAAAATGTGCAGCAAAACAACATGACAAAATACACAAAACTACAAAACAATCACTTCTAGTACCAAACATCAACTAAAATTCGCAACATGATTGAGAAAATTTGTGCTCAAAAGCATGTTTCAAAGTGAGTTCAAAAGAAGCCTCTATGCAAGAAATGGGAAAATATGGTTATTTATATAAAATTTTCGCGAGTTTATTAAAAGACTTTGAAAGACACGAAGATCAAAGGGGAGAAAAAGAAATGAAAAATAGAGGCTATGAAGGCAAGTTGTGGTTTGATATTTCACTGAAAGGACTTGCTGTGCACCTCTCAGACTGTACCACACAGAAATCACAGCGTGGCACATAAATATCAATTAATTGATTTATAAATGTGATGCTCGTTATTTATAGTGGTCCAAATTTAAACATTTCCTATATGCACCAGTTATCTCTATGTGATGCATGAAAAATACTTCCCTTCTTTCGGAGGGTTTGTCATTGCTGGAAATATTGTTGGAAAGTTCCCTTAAGTTTTTAGTTTCCCTGATTTTTTTTTGAATTTCTGTTGAATCATCCTTTTCAAAAAAAAAAAAAAAAAAGAAAACGATCTCTCATGTATCGTATCGGGATATTTGTTACAATGTAATCATGATATGTTATATTGTAGTTGAACCCGTGTTGAAAAAATCTGCTAAGTCCGTTTGAACATAGGACGCCCAGGAGCGTCTTGCCGCTGTGGCGCTGTGGATCTCTTTTCCGCTGCCGGAGTTTTTGGGCAGATGCTGTGCATTTTATTTAAGATTTATTCATTACAACATTCAGTTGTTTCGAACTCATAACTGTGAGAGTCGACTCAGAGATCTCATCTTGCCTATTGCGCCACTGAGATCCCCTGATCTCGTGCTTTTGACAATGTTATGAGATTGAACTTGAACTAAGGGTACTACAAGCTCCCTGGAACGTGCCAAGGTCGTTGCCCCCTTTCAGGTTCCTGAACTCGCCCCCTCGAGCAGCTTGGACATCAGATATCGAAGCCATTGTCCCCTTCCCTGGCCATTGTTGATGTACATACTTGCCTCTTCATACATTGCGGGTGCAGCTACTTCCTTAATAATAATAATGGTGGCACAATTTTCCATAGAGGAACTTAGGAAAGGGGAGTAGGGAACATCTATTATTATTTTTTCTTATACAGGGATGGGGTTGTCAGTCCCACGCTCCGTGGAATCTAGTGCAGTGAAGCTCACTGTATGCAATTCAAACTCCTTTAACGCCAGAAAAATTCCTAGTCAACCAACAGGGGATTCGAACCCAGGACACTTGCATCATTGAGCTCTACCACTTGACCCATTGAGTGCCCTAGCTACTGTAATCGGCAACCTCTAACCTGAACAGAAACTAGGGCTGTCGAACAATCTTCTGGGAAGTGTCAAGGCCGTTATTCTTACCCTAGGGCAAAGGAATCAGTACTCTATTCCCAGATAGGGTATCGAGACTCTTGTCTTCTCTAAACAGTTTTCTATCAGAAATTGTGCCACGGCTGTTACTCCCCCTGTCTGGTTGAGAGGCTGGCATCCTTCTGCTCCGGGAAATGTCGAGGTTATTGCTCCTTTCCTGAATGGCAGAATTGGTGTCTATTCCTTATACAGGCGTCAGACCTAAGGTTTAGCCATATGGCTTAACTTCTTTAATTTCTTATCAATGACGATTTTTTGAAAAAAATTAACTTAGTATTGGATTATTAAAGATAAATGATAATGATAAATTAGGCTCTCAAAAAGCATTAAAATTGCTCGCTATTTAGGATTTTGAGACCTTGTGGAACTGGACTAAACCTCTAGTATGAAGACCGCTTTAGGAAGCGTATAAGGCTATTGCCCCCTTTCCTACAACTCAGGAAGAGAGCCGAGACGGTCTCTTCCACCTTACCGAGGGTAGCTTCGCTCTTCCCGGGAAATATACGTGGGAGTATAGTAAAATGAATACCAGGCACATCTATGCTTCTCAACCTCCTTTGTTGAGCTTTTTACAAAGCCCTACGGAATCTTACGCGAGTTCCTCCTTTAGTGAACTTTCTCCTGCATTTAAAATAATTTTTAAGTTACGTATGCATGTGTGTTTAGCAAGGAAAATGAATTATTCTGCGATGTTTTTGTTTAAAAAAAAATTAAGTATATCAGAATACTTTATTAGAGGCTTGATCATTAAGCTTTATATTCCTTTTCTTTTCTTTTCTTTTTTTTCTTTTCGTTGCTTTCTTATTCACTATTTTTCTTTTGTTTGACTTTTTTCTATTTTTCCTGCCACATTATTGTAAGAGGGTTGCTCCCTATTTATGGCGTTATTGTCTAATAAAATTACTCTAAATTACTGTAGAATAGAATTCTCTAATTATGTCTTTTAACACTTCGTAGAACCCTAACTAAAAGTGTCACAGAAGGACCAAGTGGCAGCCGCTGCCATTTATCGGATTTTATAAAATATTTTGATATTTTTAATTATATTTTAATATTCGAAGCTTTAGTCAGTTCTTTTCTGGTGTCTGAATCAGAAATTTCATCTCCTTGGGTTCTGCATCTAAAGATTTTTAACCATTCGATGCTTTCATCTTTATCAGAATCATGGAGTAAGGGAAAGTGGTCTGCCTTTGAATGCGGCAGCCTTTGAATGTTTAAATTTTTCTCTTATTTTCAAAGCAAAAATTCTACTTTATGAACAATAGTTAATACTATTAACTTTTTTCTATTAACTTCGCTTAACAAAATGGAATTTTAGCTTTGGGAAATAAGAGAAAAATAGAATAATTCCCATAATTATTCATATTTCCCAATTCAATATTTTCCATAATTCTTCTCAATAATTTGCAGAAACACTTTCAATTTGTTCTTTTAAGGCTTTTATACACTAACAATCAAGAAAATTACATCTGCAGAACGTCAAACTCCCATATAAAATGCATATGGCAGCAACTGCCACTTGGTCCTTCCGAATGCAGTTTTTTTTCTTTTTGCAATATATTTACATTAATATTTAATTTTCATTAAAAATTTTATAACGAAAAAATAGCCAGATAAATTCTGCACGCATTCAATCGGGACTCCAGGCGAAATGATATATTCTTCAATATAAAAAATAAAATTGAAAACTAAATTAGCAGCGGCTGCCACTAGGGTCCTTCCAAGTGTTAATCTTCTTTAAATCTTTAATTTTAATTCATTTTAGTGCAATTTTTTCAAGTAATATCTTTCAAGTAATATCTCCAAAACTACTCCGTTATACAATTTAGGGATTAATCACAATAATTAACTTTGTTTTTACTTTCTGCTGATATTTATTTGCTAATAATTTATTGTCATGGTAAGAATTTTTTATAAAACATAGAAAATGTCATGCTTCTGGAGCATATTAAAGTGCAAAAATTCTCTACAATGTTTATGATTATGAGCATAGCGTGTATTTAACCAGAATAGAGTTATAATAGAAGAAGAACCATAACTATAATAGTATTTATAGATTTTTGTGCATAAATGAGCGTGCAAATTTAGCATGCACTTCCCTAGATTGACATGCCCCCTGGCAATTCTTCCTGAGTCGGTGGGGCTTTTGAGAAGACATCCAGTCTCTGGAGGAGAGCACGCGAGTAGCACGAAAGACTTTTGGCGGTATTCAGAGTCGCAATATTCTCCATTCGTTACCTTCAATTGGTGCTGTATGATATCACTTAAAGTCTGGGTGAGATTCCAGAGTGAAGTGGTTAAGAGACAGCTCCTCCAACTTCTTTTTCCGCCAATGCTGCTAAAGAGCAGATAATTTGCACAATATGGGGGATTAAGAAACTTGACAGATATGGATTTAATTAATTGGCACTGTCATATCTCCAATGATGAATGCTTTGCTCCAACGTTTCTTTTATCCAATTGCTAAGACGGGGTTTGTCTTTAGTCTTCCTCGCACATAAATTAACCCTACAAGATTCCCTGCACCAAAACAAAAAAAAAAACACAGTGAATCCCAAAGCGAAAACCTGTGTTTTTATACAAATTTTGATTTCTGCAAATAAATTATGCACGCAAATTAATCACTCTTATCTGTATTTCATTGTTTGTACAGCCATTTGCTTGACTCGGACATTTATCAGGGAAGACATTAATGAAAAAAGGAAAATGCAATTGAATGGAAAAAATAGCGAAAATATTAATCAGCATGAGTCGATAATGTCAAAACACGAAATACTTCTTGGCAAGTGCATCCACCATTATTCATCACGGCTGATGGCCTTGTCATCACTTGGTAAATTAATCATCCTTTGCGTGAGGTGGAGCAATAGAAGAATTAACAAAAATTCAATTAAAGACATCATTCATCAAGCAATCAATCAAATAATATCCAGTCGAGAGGAACGTTCAACAGTGCGAATTTAAAGTGGCAGTCAGTAATATTAATTATCCTCTTCTGAGTTACTTAAGGATGCCCTCTGGAAGCTCAAGAAGTCATTAGGTCACATGTTTGTGAAACTAATGCAAGTCGATGATTGCTATTGAAGGCTAGTTCTTGTACCATCCTCTTGCGGTATATTCTCAATGGTCAAGTTCAGGGCTTCTGACTGCTTGCAGTAGTTTTAATGAGACGATAGGAGATCTTAGCACAAGCTGATGATTTGTATCCGCCGCAGTCAAGCTTTTAGAAAAATATCTCGAACTGTTCCACCTCCAAGTCCGGTACAGACAAATGGAAAAATGGACAAATAACAAGGCTTAGGGTAAGTGCGCCAAATACCGGCCTGCTTGCAATTTCGGCCACCTTTTTTGTTCCTCGAATTTCAATGAATTTATAGTTTTTACATACTCTGGAGATTATACAATGCAAAAGAATAACAAAAAATGTAGCTTCGACAAACGAAATGACATGAAAAAGATATTGGAAGAATTCCCGAAGGACAATGAACTATGAACGTCTCAAACTACCCCTGTCTCGAACATTCTAGGTCTTCCCAATATTCTTCTGGAGATGCGTATAGTTACTTTTATTTTAAATTTAAATATATATTTTATTTTATGTTTTCTACAGTAGACTCCCGCTAATTCGGCTCTTTTAAGATCGGGCGGCAGTTAAATTTGGAAAAATCTGTTGATATTTTTCAATTTTGACTTAGATTATCAAATCAAGCAAATATGCTAAAATTTGCCATGGTACGACTTAGTTATGATGTGATTTTGCATTATTAAGAAATCTTAATACAAGTCACAATAAGTATGAGTATGTAAACTTAATAAGAGTATTCAAATAAACAAAAAATCGTTGCATTTCAAAAAGTTCGTCGCCTCAATTTTTCTATAATTCGGATGACATTTCGGTCCCAAATGCCCGAATTTCAGAGAGTCTACTGTATGTTTTAAATTTTCATCCAAATGTTATTAATGCTATACCTTTAAAATTATTTATAAAATTAAAAAAAGCAAAGTCCGTTATTTTACAATCAAAGACCAACCCACCAAAAGCTTTCAATTTTTTTTAGAGACCATAATACAAGTTGCGAATAAGACATCAAAGTATTTTTCTTGAATTTTAGCGTAATTTGCAATTATTAATAAATTCGTAGTGAAAATCAAAGGTACATTCTATTTTATGGTGAATAAAAAGTATTTGTGAAATATTAAAGGATAAGAAAAAGGAAAAAAGTTAATTTAATTTCATGTCACATTCAAATCATCGTTTAGTTTAGGTATAAAGTAATGTCGAGCAAATGGTTTAAGATGTGTTTTCATGAGATCAGTGAATATCAAGGGGTAACTCATTCCCATTTTTTCTGACAAGGGTTTCTGGTTTCTCGGGTTTCGCGATGCAGAAGTTGGGTTTCTCGGGTTTCGCGATGCAATTTTTGGGTTTCGCGATGCAATTCTTGGGTATCCCGGGTTTCGCGATGCAGACATTGGGTTTCTCGGGTTTCGCGAAGTGTTTCTCGGACAATTGACGAGGGTTTCTCAGTATGAGTCACCCCTTGGTAAATATGGTTTTCTTGTGAAATAGAGCCATATCAACCAGGAAGAAGAAGGTCTTTAATTATCCGGAGGACCCATTGCAACGTGCAATAAGTTAGGAATGTCAGGTAGGGATTCCGGATTTTGACCTGTATCCTTTTCCGTTTCGGAACTTGTTAGCTCCTTCCTCAGGTATGCAAAGTAATGGGTAGGAAACGAGGTCTGGGCACAATATTTGGACGACAATTGCATGCTGATGGTCAGAATGCGACTGTGCCCAGGACCAGACCAGACCCCCTTTCCCATCCGTTGCTTTTTATACCTGGGAAAGGGGCTAACAAGCTCCAAAACGTTGCTGAAGTAATAAAAGAAGAGAAGGATACAGGTTAAAATCTGTGTCTCTTATCTGAATTCATCTATTGGCCGAGCATCAAATACTACCCTTTTACGGTGCTATCACACCAGGATTTTTCATGTTTTAATTTTAAATTCAATTGAGCCAATTGAGCATCATAAGATTTCTAGAATTTACTTGAAAATTCTCACAGTCAGGACACATTTTGCAAGAAATTTGCTCAATTTTAAATAGTGCCGCGAGATTTTTGATTGTGAATGACTCCGGGAAATGAGTTATAGGACTTAAAATGTCTTATAAGTCACTTATTTGTTATTCAGGAGGATTCCCAAAGGCAGAAAAAAGATTTGCAGGGAAAGGGCATATGAAGCGACTGTCGTCATACAGTCTTATTGAAAATTTGTATGAAGCCGTCCCAACTCCCAACTGCAATTTCTTAACATAACAATTTCGGAGGAATTTTCGGTCTAATAGGTTGTAGTAGCAGATTGTGAACGGAAAAATAGACCTTTCTTGACTTTTTCTCTTTAATTCTTCACAACGTTTCGAGGATGGATGTCCTCTTCATCAGGTTTCGAATGTGGAGGAAAAATCACGTACAGGTGGGAAATTCTGCTGCTGTAATGCACTTGAACTTCTTTACAAATCTTCACTCTGAAGTTCACCATCCAATGGACTGACACCGAAATTGGATGGTGAATTTTAGAGTGAAGAATGAATTTTCGGTCTAATGAGATGTAGCAGATAGTGGGCGGAAAAATAGACCTCTTATGATTTTTACTCTTTAATTCTTCACGACGTTTATTGGGGTCACGGGTCCATGACATCAAGGTTAACAGCCTACTTCTGTTGGTCCTCCGCCACTTCAGAAAAGTGTTCATGGTCCATCCCAAGGCTCTCCAAGGCAAGATCCTGAATTTGATTCAGCCACCCTGCCCTAGGTCTGCCCTGAGATCGAGGTCCCCTCACAATGGCTGCATGATCTTCAATGTAGTTCACTTTCTTAAATTCTTGTCTGCCTTTTAAAAATCTGTTCCTTTTAATATATTGCAATTGTTCTATTATTCGGTTCAACATTTTAGAGAAAAATCGTTAAGACTTTGTCAAAATATTTCTTAAGGTACCTCATGATACAGATCTTAGAACAAAAATCCTGCTTTAAAGTGCATTTGAAGATAACTTTTCTTAAAAGTCCGCTTTATTGATACTATAGCTCAAATCTTTTATATGTTAAAAAAATAAGAGTACTTATTCATTTTCAGTTACTTGTCCCAAAGGGGGTCGTGGACCTATAGAACATTCAGGGTAACACCCAGGGCTGTCAATGCTCTGCCACTTCAGGAAGATGTTTGCGGTCAATTCAGAGGTGCCCTAAAGCAAGATTCTGAATTTCTTTCAGTAATCTTGTCCTTGTAAATCAACAATGGCTTGCATAATGTTTTGGGGGATCTTTAAAATATTTATATTAAATATATTTAATGGTTCTCAATTGTCAAGAAACATCACAAAATTTCCAGTACTTCCTCTAAAAATTGTGTAAATCAAAATTTTGTATAAAGAACTATAAGCAAATTCAGATGGTTAAATCCCTGGTCTGAGGAGGTCGTTATACTAATTCTATTTGACGGCAAATAGACAACTTTAGCACCAAGCCTAACCAAGAGATTGGTGTGGAAGAAAAAGAAATCCACAAGAGATGAATAAAATACCCGTTTTGCAAAAGATATCTCGTTAATTCCTCATGCGGCTGAGCCGAATTGAAAGAGTGTTGAGTAATGAGTAATGATGCTATGAAAAATTGTGATTATTAATTAGATTTGTTTATGATATGCAAGCCATTCGAAGGCATTACTTGCGTCTTTCAATCACAATCGCATTATAATCGTTTCCAGGGGGTAGGGGGGAGCAATAAAGAGATCCCTATTAAAGAGTTGTTGCCTTGAGCGATTTGGGTTGATGCTCATGCTTGCCGCCAACAAAAGATGTGGTGGAGGAGTTTTTGAGACAAGCTAAATGTTTGGTGGGTTAGGAGATCTCTTCACTAACAAAGGGGCAGATTAATTTTTCAGCCTCTTATATTCATCATTAAACATACTTCTTGTTCAACTCAACATTCTTTGCATTGTACACCTTCATAGAGATATTTTTACTGAGAAAATATGATATAAACTTGATTTCTATCTGCATCTCACTATTTTCCTGGCGTATCTCATCTCTCTGACTTTTTTTCTTTAAATTCACGTAACATGTATGATCCGCATTGGTTCCGATTTGTAAGAAAGAGTTTGCTCTAGTGGAGTATAAGTGCTCATGAATAGTACTTTTTCCCACGTTCACAATTAAATTCGTCCTCGATATGATCACGTGGAAAAATGCCCATATTAGAAGTAATTTTTCTCTCTATTGATCAACACATTTGCACCTCTTACAAAATACATTATAGCAATATATAATAAGATGAACATCAGTAGACAAGATTCCATTGTAGCATGACCTTACCATATCGATACAAAAGACTTGTTTTCTTCGGATTTCAATTTTTTTAAATTCATTAGCAATGAAGAGTATCACTGAACTATAAGCAAATTACGTAAAGTACTAATCCACTTTATAGAAACCACTTATAAACCTTAATATACAGAGGAATTAACAATATAACATTTAAACATGTTTTAAAAAAAGATAGTTTACAGTATTTTTTTGGACAGAAACGTTTTCTGATCCTGCGAACAGTAATATTTTATTAATACTGTAAATAGTAAATTTTCCCTCAAAGAGTAACATCTTTATTTGTTCTTACGAACAGTAAAATCTTAACTATTCCTGAAAACAGTAAGATTTTGCTTAGGGAAATTAGCAGCAATCTATTAAACTGTAAAATTGTATTACTGATTCTGCGATCTGCGAGCAGTAAAATTTTACTGCTCCGCCATATACTCAAATTTTATCGATCCTGCGAACCGTAATATTTTACTGATCTTTCGAATAGTAAAATTTAACTGTTCCTGAAAACAGTAGAATTTTGACTGATCCTGCAAACAGTCGAATTTTACTGCTCCTGAGAAAAGTAAATTGTTACTGATCATGCGAACTATAAAATTTTACTGCTCCTGCGAACAGTAAATTGTTACTGATCTTGCAAACAGTAAAATTTAACTGATCCTGCCATCAGTGAAATTTTACTAATTCCTCGGAAAGTAAAATTTTATTGATCCCGTAAGCAGTAAAATTTATCTGATCATGCGAACTGTAAAATTTAACTGTTCCTGCGAACAGTAAAATGTTACTGATCCTGCAAACAGTAAAATTCAACTGATCTTGGTGACAATAAAATTTTACTAATCCCTCGGAAAGTAAAATTTTATTGATCCTGCAAGCAGTAAAATTTATCTGATCATGCGAACTGTAAAATTTTAGTGTTCCTGCGAACAGTACAATTTAACTGTTCCTATGAACAGTAAACCTTCACTGATCTTCCGAATAGTAAAATTTCCCTCAAATAGTAAAATGTTAAACAGTAAAATATTATTGATCCTGAAAACAGTAAATTCTTCCTTTATAAAATAGAATTTTATTATTCTTTTGTATAATTGAATATCCCTGCGTATTGTACAGCTCTTCTCAGAAATCATAAACATTTTCATATAAGAGGTTTAACCTGCAATTGACCTGGTGCTGTTCCAATGAAAAGGAACTATTTTTTAGTACTTTACTGCTCTCCAATGCTTCTGCATTATCGACTTTTCTTTGTGTTGGTTTCTGTTACAACTGTTTTGTGATTTTTGAACCCGGAGAGAACTAGGGAAAACAGTCAAGACAGGAACCAGCGCAAAGAAAAATTGATAATGGAGAAACACTTGAGAACAATAACTTACTGACTTACTTAGGCCGCGATACAACCAATTGCTGGTCTTGGCCTGACTCAGGCCCCGTCGCCACGCGAGCGTTTTATGCGCCACTGTTCTCCAATTCCACACTCCTAGTGATCTGGCATCCTGTAGGGGAATTCTCTAACAGTATGGAAATGTCATATGACAAATTTTAATTTTTTTTTAAGGAAAATTCGGAAAAATTCATTGAAAATCAGTATCATATCAATTACTAAGAGCTTCATGTAGCTCCTAGAAATGAACATTCGGTACTCACTGGCATTTAATGCTGTCCTGTTCCAGAATTTAGCACGAAAATATGAGGCGCTCAGAGCAAAAAAAAACTCTAAGTCGTGGGCATTTCCTTATTAAAATAGCGTTTTTTTGCTCTGAGCTCCTCATATGTCATATCACATTGTTATATCGTTACAGAATTACCCTACTGGCTCACGCCGTCGGTCCATCGGATGCTCGGTCGGCCTCGTTTCCTCTAAGCATAGAGTCTGCTCCTAAGGACTTTTCATACTTGATCGTCCGCATCTTTGCGAACCAGATGACCAGTCCACCAGAGACTATTTACGAGTATTTGCTTGACGACCGTTACCTCTAGGTAGCGTTCATAAACCTGATAGCTTTATAGGCTCCGATATTGTCCCTCTTCACATACGGAGCCAAAAATCCATCGTAAAATCTTCCTCTCAAATGGGGCTCAGAGTTCGCAGTTCTGTATGCTGAGAGGACCCACGTTTCAGACGAATACACGAGGACTTGCAGGATCATAGTTCTATAGTTTTTTTTATATATGAAGCTGTTTCAAGCCAACTAACAAATTCATCAGAAACTCAGCTTACACTTCTCAGAACAAGACCGAATTTAGACAGTATATTATTTATCCCTCTTTACAAAGCTCAGAGTCTTATACACAAGACCCACCTCAATTTTGACATATCGTCGGTTGCCTCAGCAACTGTGCTAACTGCATTTGCTTTGTGTCAGCATTCGTTGTAAGCAACGCATCGCTGCGCGGCGTTTGCAATGAATGCAGACACAAAGCAAATGCAGTTAGCACAGTTGCTGAGGCAACCGACGATATATCGTGTAACGGTCACGAGTGCAGAAAAATTCCCGTATTTCTGTGTGAAAGTAAGAAATTGGCTTCAACTTTGAAGACAACTCACCTGGGACTTGTATACAGTAATAGTAATAGCTTAGTCTTTATGCCTGAAGTTTTAGACCGAAAAACTCTTGTCAGACTAAAATAGGCTCTGTTGATTTTCAGCATCCGTGCGCGGCTTTCTGTTGAGATGTTGTCGGCTGTGATTGTTGACCCAAATGTAGACGAAGGAGTTAAGAGATTCGAAGTTGTAGTCCCTCATCCGGAACCTTGGTTGACCTATGCTTTCCGTAGATGTTGCCAGAGTTACTACTGACAAGGTCACCATGTACTGCTTTGCCTTCAATTATCTGTAACCTCAGACTTCGTTCCGCTTGCTCAATCTGGCTGAAGGGCTCCTGTACTACTCTGGGATTGTATCCCATGGTGTCAATATAGTCAGCATAGGCCAGGAGCTGTGTAGACTTATTGATAATGGCCCCATTCATGCTCATGCCGGAGGCACGGATCGCTTTCCCCAGTGTGCCAGGTTGAAGAGAACGCACGATAGTACGTCCCCTTGTCTGAGCTCGTTGTTCACACGGAACTCCCATGACAACGATCCGTTCGCCTTAACTTCGCTCCTCACATTAGTCATGGTCATTCTAGTCAGTCTTATCAATTTGTTCAGGATACCTCAGAACTTTCTCATGGTTTCGTATAGTTTTACCCGCACTATGCTATTGTAGGCTTTCTTTTGAAATCGACGAAGAGATGGTGAAATGCTTGGTCATGCACAGAACAGTAAAGTGCTGAAAAATCTTCAAGGCAGACTTCCCCTTTTCATTTTTCATTGGAATAGCACCATAATTCTAACTAAATAAAGAATGCTGCTGACGTTTAACCCCTTTAACAAATACACACCGCCAACATCTGTTGCAGATTTCTTTTTCAAATTGAATTTTTTAACCGTTTCATCGCCGATTTCTATCAAGATTCCTCAAGTAAGAGAAATTCATCAGTCTACAGCAATTGATGTGGAATTCATTTGAATTGAATTATCCAAAAATCACTAAACAGAAATAACTCAACATTTTTGTCACCAATTCTCACTGCTGTGTTGAAAATCCACCGAAAAATTATTCCACAAATTGGGAAAAAATCCTCAACATGACTGATTTTCACCATCATAAATAATTCATTGGAATGCGAATTCAAGTGGATTCTCTTTTCTTATACATTTTTCACATTCTCCACGTTCTTTCATTTCTTTTAGCATCTTCGCGTGGTTCTGTTTTTGCCCAAGATAAAGCACTCTTGTGAGATCTGTAGGAGACAAAATTGGCAGTTTGTTGTGTTCTTGGACAGGGAATACCCATGGACAGGGTAAAAAAAAAAGAATCTCTGGGATTGTTTAACATTTAGCCCAGACGAATCAATAAACTCTCAACTGGCGACTTGGCAAGAAGTCACCATCATCATGGAGTTATTTTCCATTTAATTGACTTTAATGCCAAAACACTTCTCTCACCCTCTCAAAATTTCACTTTGACTCCCAGGTAGCACTGTGAAATATTTCACATAGAATGGACTTAAGACCACACAATAAGAGGTTGCAATTGGGAAATTGGTGACCCTGTGAACTCAGTATCTTGTTCATTTAATTTGAATTGGTCTTGTAAAACGCCTTCAATTGCTCGTGTTTGACAATTTACACCAAATGGGAAACCACACACGATGCATCTTGGGTGAGCTTTCGATTTATGGACTCTTATATTAAAGTTCGGAAAAGTTTGAACTTATCACCTCAAACAACAATTGTTTTATTTTTAAATGAAGTGTGGTAAATTTGCATAAAAGAGCGATTTCTTCAGCTAAAAGAGAACAAATCTCGATTGACCGTAGAGGTTTATAAGTAATATTCCAAGGAATTCCTAGAGAAGATGGTAAACCACATCAAATAAAGCTCCTGGCACAGAATTTCCATTTCAACTTATTGTTCATCACTTTTTTTCCTTGTAAATTGTTTGTACTCAATCTGATCGGAAAGTCTTGTGCGGAAGCATCAACAGCAGCTCCTTGAGAGCCAAAGGCATTATTAGGGTCTTGGAAATCATCTTCTTTCTGATCATATTTTGCCGTTTTCTCTGTCGCTTCCACTGTAATTGAAAAGTTAATATTGATTCAACATGGCCAATAAAAAGCCACAAATTAATCACACTGATCGTCAATTTTTTTTTAATTCACCTTTCGGTGCTGCAGGGAATAGTTTCTTCACGATTTTAATCAGTGTTGCAGAAACTGTGAAGTTTATTCCTCGGATAGCTCGGTAATTCATAGAATAGAATTTATTCCTTGGATAGAACAAACTTGCAGTAATTTAATGAAGGAGTAATAGCGAGAAAATGAAAGTTATTTGTCACGAACACACCTCTATTATTGCGGTATGGAATTATATGTTAATTTTTTAAATGTTTATATGGCTTTTACGTGACACTAAAGTTTATTGTGTTGAACTCGAGGACTGCAATTTCACCCAAATAGCAAGTGAAATAATCTCTTATGTTGACGACATTTGGTACCTTGACCAAGATACGAGAGAGAATTAAAAACTTTTAAGAGGTTTATCATTATGCTAAAAGAATCATAATAATTTTAGGTTATAAAAGTCAAATTAAGTTTTCTTACGATTTAAATCCATTAACCGTTTAATAAAGTTTTCCTTATATTAACTATCCTTTAACCCTTGAAAGACGAGATGCTTTTCACTGACCGAAAATCAGCAATAAAAAGGAAACAGATGAACAAAATCAAGTCGTCAAACATCAAGACAAACCTTTAGACTTTCAACTTTTAATAATCTAACAGAGACGGTTTCGATATCTTATTTATCAAATTGGAACCTAGATAGTCCATTACCTTTGAGAAATTTTGTGAAAAAATATTATGTATAATTCTTATATTTTCTGGTTCTAAGAGGTTTTTGCTAAGAAAATGGACATAAAAAATAATCAAGTTCATTCGTCAATTCGATAATTTTTAATTGTAGATCTTAAAAATTTACATAATTTAATATCTTAAATTCATACAAATTTCTACTTTGTAATTTTACGTACAAACTTTAGAAAAAATAATTATAAATTATTATTATTATTTATTAATTTCTCAAACAAATAGGGTTCGCCCCTCTTACAATGTTTGGCAAAAGAATAAGAAAAAAAGAAAAAAAAGTTATTATCAAAATTTAAGTAAGTCGATATAAGGCAAAGGGCAATATTGAGAAAAAAAGTAAATTAAATTATTAGGACTGAGTGAGACTGGAAATAGCCAGCTATTCCGTCAACGGATAGTCGGGCATTCGGGGGAATAGAATTATATAAAACTATATCCCCTTGACAAAAAGCGTGCGGGAGAGCTGATCCGACCTAGCTCTAGGAACCAAGAGTCCGCGGACCCTGGCAGAGGCCCCGGGAATCAGGAGTGAGGCTAAGTATTGTGGTCTCCCAGAGATTATCAAACGGAAAAGGAATGGCAGATCACAACCCACCAGGATATTACGATGCTCGGAGATGTGATCACGGGGCCGAGGCCACAAACGTACCTGACACAGCCGTGGAAGGTTACAGATAGCCTCCGCAGTGTCTCACAATCCGCTGCGAAGAACAGTTCAACCTCATAGGTTATTATGGGTATAAGCAACGCCTTCACCAAGAGAAGTCCAGTATAAATCTTCGAAAAATAATATTTTCTTTATGAAACACCGATATTCCAATCTTTCTTAAAGGGTAAATGAGTAAATCAAGGCATTAAACAAAATTTATGCATTATACATACATTAATTTTTTCAGAAGACATGAAGCTCAAGTTGAAATATGTTTGACCTATACAAGTATGGCCTTCCGTTATTTCGAATTCTCCGGATTTTCGTTTTTCGAAATTTTGGCCTATTTAGAATTTTGGATTTTCGAGAATTTCACCCGATCAGGATTTTTTTCGGGATTTATGACTTATTCAAGATTTTATCATCCACAATTTTGGATTTTCAGAATTTTGTCTTACTGCGATTTTGGCTTTCAGTATTTTGGTTTTCGGGATTTTGGCTGGCACCGAAATTCCTAACTATCTCGAACTAGTTTTAAGGGGTTATATCTAGGAAGACGTCTAAAATTAGCAACATTTTAGACAGTTTTTTTTTACTTCTTGCCCCCACCCCCTTGAACCTCATCAAATCCGTGCTTTTTGGTTTATTTCGAATACAGCTCCAGCAATTTCTCCAGATGAAACATCCAACTCCAGATGAAATTTAGAAGGTCAAAGATTTACAGCTCTAGAAGGCATTCTTCAACCGATTTGATCAAATTAGGATTTTTTGGAAAGGTCTTGAAATTTTCAATCAGGATAATTTATTATAAAGTTTTTGTTTATAATAAATATAAATTTAAAACCCAGATTCGAACTTAATTCTATACTGAATATTACGGCACCGTACAAATGCACAGAAAAAAATTGACGAATATTTGATTTGATCAGTAACAAATTTAAAATTTTAAAATGAGTGAAATTTTAATACAAGTTTTGAGAAAGAGAAAATAAAGAAGTTTAATTTTATCTGCAACAAACTTGGATGTCAATTATATAAATTAGAACCTCTTTTGCAAAGTTTTAGAATTTTTAATGACTAAAATTTAATTAAATTTAATATTTTGTTGACTAAATTTTTTTTTTTTTTTACTTTTCAAGTATTTTTGGCCGAACATTACCTAGTTATAAAAACTAGGAGAAAAATTTGAAATATTACCTCTCACCCTATGATGCAATTTAATAATAAAAGAAAATTCAAATGAGAGTGAAAACATGCTCGATTGGAAAGAAAAATCCGCCTATATTATTAATTGAGTCACTGATTAAAATACCATTCAGCTAAAATATACTTCAGAAACCGAATCATCCCAAGTAGTATGTTAATTGAAAAACGATAAATTGTAAGGTGTCTTCTTCTCCCTGTCTTGATTTTTTTTCTGGCAGAGAATGGAAGGCCAAATGATTAATTGACCATTTACACAAGAAATCATTTATAGAAATCGTGTTGAAATAATAAGATCATTTCACGATATCAAAAACTCATTGGCTGTTCCTTTTCAAATGGCTGTCTTGTTTGATCATTTCCGAAAGCGATTTGTTCCTCTTTATCAAAAGTCGATTAATAAAAGACACGAAAAACGATGTTTTCAGTCTTCACCCATTCTGATTGGATTTATTTTATTGTTGTATGTCAAAACTTTATTCATCTTTGGAGGCTCTCTGTCTTGCACATTAATATTTTCGGCGGTTTTTTTTTCATTCTAGAGAATCTTCCGCAGAGATGCGCTAATGGTTTTCTTGTATTTTGGTAGTTAATTAATATTGAATAACGAGATGAATTAAAAAGATGCTAACATGAATATTTATGGCATATTTCAACGTTATTCAAAGAACAACATTCCCAAAACATTTGATGATGATTCATTGGTATTTTATCATGTTAAAGCGTTCAAGTGGTTTCGTCTGTTTAGCAGAAAAACAACCCGAAAAAAATATCACCTTCATGGTAATCGAATTTTTCATAATGATATAAATTTGTATCATATTGAGAATTAATATCGTCTCACAGATGACACCAAATTTTGAGACTGAAAAACAAAAATTGAAAATTAACGCTAAATTATACTTAAGAATGTTCATCGACTGGTTCTTTTCCTTTTTTTTAGTTGGCAAAATAAGCACCACATGATGCTCGAGGACAGTGTTGAGACTTTTTGGGGGATGTACAAAATGTGATTTTGATAAGAAGTCGATCGTTTTAATAAATGTCTCTTGCTGAAGCAACTCCGCGTGAGTTTAAAGGGCATAAGATCGTCTCAAAGAAGAAAATCCACAAGGTGGAGACAAAATGTAAATGGACTTAATGACAATTGTCATTTAGCATGTCAATTCACATTTCTTTTCTTGTACTCTTTTTCCCGTGATCTTCCTTTTTTTATTCCACTTCTCAACAATTTTATGCGACAAAATTATCAGGCGCTGAGTGAAATTCCTTTTGGCGTATCTCGCATGCTCACTCAAATCTAAATGGCACTCACCATTTCCTCGTAATTAATTTTCTCCCATCTTTTTGCACTTCTTCTTGGGCCATCTTTGAGGTTTTTGTAGTCTAAGGTGCAGCACAATTGTTAATTTTTAGCTTCAGGCTTATTCAAATGAGCGACAAAATCCAAAAGAAATTTTTATAATAAGGCTAAAAGTTAAAAGAAAGCTTTGCTTTGAAATTTCTGAAGCAGTATACCGAAACCATTCGGATTGTTTTATTGAAATTGAATCCGAAATAAGTGGTTTAAGGTCTTGAAATTTGATAGCTGCATATAAATGGTCCGTGAGACTTCCAAAAGGGACACGATCCTACCGATTTTCAAAAAAAAGTGTTTGATCGAGCGAAGGAGTAGCTGCTTGGCCGTTAGAGGCCACTTACCAAACATTGTCTTTTTTATGTGAGAATTCTTTCTATTTAACAAATCGGCAATAAACAAAACGATCATGTTTACTTGAAGGAAAGGTTTTGTCCGTTAATTTGAACATTTGGATCAGAGGGGCGACATTAGCTCTGAAAAATGCGATCGGTTTCAGTGTAATTTTTTCCCTGTTTTCGTATACATTTTGCGAGATATCTCCAAAACTACGTAGGTTGCCAATTTAGAGTTTTCGGTTGCCTCTTCGTTATTAAATTGGCTTTTATTTTGTATTAGTATTTTTTGCTAATTCACTCTACAATGACAGAAAACAGCTAATAAACTCAAAAGTTTTTTCGACTCGCTATGGGAAACATAGGAAATGTCATGCCCCTGATTTGGATAATCACCTGAAGTCAAGGATCATCGTTTTTCTATGGTTTGGACTTCCGTGATGAAAAATTATTGCTTTATACTGAGTTTTTTCGTCAAAGTGAATGGTAATAAGGGGAAGTGGGGCACCTTTGAAAGTGGACCACCTTTAAAATTGGTATTTTTTTACCTATTTTATTAAATAAAATTGAGACTTATCGTGATATAATTCAGTTACACAAACAGATTGGGAAGCTAAATTACATTATTATATGGCTCAGTTCCACTTAAACCTAAGGGAAAAATCCCAATTTCAAAGGCTCCCCACTTTCAAAGATGACCCACATCCTCCTGTGCATCAGAAAATTGTCTCCGGAGGAGTCCTACTGTCTTGAGCATTACAAATTTCTGTAAAACATATTGGAAGTTTCAACAAGACTTGGAATCGTCATAGAAATCGCGCTCAAATAAGAGTGTCTAAAAAACAACGCTTTGTTGTTTATTATGAATGGGTTCGTATCCCATAGGGTAGTGTGGTACGTTTTAGAACGCCGTATATTTCAGTATCTAATGTAAGTATTTCAGTTGTTGTATAACTTATTTAGTTCTTTACGAACCAGTGAACCAGTATCACATTAGGGGAAAGTGCCCATGCTTGATACAATTGGAAGCTTCGTAGTGACTAAATTTTTCTTATGTTTCTCAATAAATGAGACTTCGCAATATATTTTAAAACTGGCCACTTTCCCATAGTTTTTAAAATATGCTTGCGATGAGTCACATATATTGTGAAACATAGAAAATTTAGTCATTAAGAATCTTCCAATGGTATCAAGCATGAGCAGTTTCCCCTACACTTTTTCCAAAATCTTCAATGTACTTAATTTTGCCGATGTCTTGGATGTCTTGGATAAGGTTTTGGAAGGCTTCTGGTGAAAAAATCTCGGAGAGAAACGGTAATGGAATTTAATGTGTCTAAAAGTACGATTTCCACCAAATTGACCGTCAAGTGCCTAATAAAATGCCGGACTAGACCCTCCAGTGCTTACTCTCGAGAAGGAGAAGGAGCTGGTGTAATGCTTCTTAGATTGTTTCAATCGGTGGCATCCAATAAACAAATTGGTTAGTGGTGTGTACGAAAACGCCTTAATCCGCAATACCCAAATTTCTTTGTTCCGAAATACCCACAGCGTTCGAAAATGTACAATTTTTATTTATTTACGTTTTTAGCTATTTTATGTAACGAATGATGCCTATTTTTAACCAATTCTTTGCTTTGCATTAGCAATACGACATGGTATCAGATCAGAGATACGACAGCATGAAAAATCTTTTTGAACCATCTTTTTCACGAGTTTATCTATTTATTTCCAGAAGTGTTATGGGCCTTCTGGGTCCCATTTCTACGATGAAGCATCAGACCACCAATTTTTGGTAGGAATCATATTTTAGATAAAATAAATAAAACAGGTATTAATAGGTCTCGGTCAAAATCCCGAAAGCCAAAATCCCGAAAGCCAAAATCCCGAAAATGAAAATCCCGAAGGTTCAAAATCCCGAAATCCAAAATCCCGAAGGTTCAAAATCCCGAAATGCAAAATCCCGAATTCTAAAAGTATCATACTCATACGATTGCACCCGTACTACTCCTACGATTGCACCCGCGCTTGCAGGAGGCAAGAGGCAAAGGGAAATCTTCTATGCATTGGGAAATTATTCTAAACATTTTCCTCTATACAATTTTATTCCTTTCAGGATCTTGAACATTCGGGATTTTGGCTTTCGGGAATTTGGCTTTCGGGATTTTGGCGTACGGATTTTTGGCTGCCACCGGATTAGATCACCTTTCCATCAGTTTCTGATTAATCCGTCTCTTGGCTTAAGCCGAGAAATGGCTTAATTATAGGGTAGCTTATGGGAATATAGTCAAATCATTATTTTAATTATAATTACGTTGAGCTTACTCTCGGCTTAAGTCGTAAATGTCTCCAGTAGATAATGTATATAAATCTATCTTCTAGCTTCGGATTTTATTTGGTCTGAATTGATCCATTTTCCAGACAACAGTAATATCGATTGTTGAGAAGATCATGAAAACTGTAAATAAATCAAACATTTGAGAAACTTCTCCGCCCCAATTTAGCACCAATTTTGATGGTTGTTGGTGAATTTACGGACCTTCCCTGTGTACTCTGCCATAAATGAATTCCTCTGCATTTTGGTTGCAGTTTCTCGGTCAATTGTGGTATTTTATTACCTCCCTTTTTTCCACCTTCTGCCATCATCGTAAGATCTGCCGGGTCAAACGGCGAGTTTCTTCCTCATTTTCGGTCAAAAAGGCAGCATTTCTGGGCGTTCAAACTTAATAAATATGTTTTGTTGGGTGATCAATTTGGTACATGCAAGATCGGCAGAATTTTCAGTCCAATAATCTCGAAAAACACTTTAATTGTCCATTGGATGGGGTAATTGTCTTGTGGTGGTTTTCTCAGAGAATTCCAGATGTTTAAATTGACCCAATTATTTCATGCTTCTGAAACATTTTATAATTAAGAAATCTCTCCATTTCGATTCGTTTCTTGCATTAAAATTATCAAGGCAGAGTCCAAAGGAAAAGCCCCACCGGTCAATGAACTAGAATTAATTTAGAATTATTCCTCCAACTGCTGTTACCTATTGAAATATTTAAATCTTACTCTCGTATTTCCCCAACAATCCCAATAAATTCTCATCTGATTCAGGGAAGGAATGGTGGAGAAATCAAAAGAGGATATTGTGCGGGACAATTGATGAAGAATCGAGCTACTCATGTAGTTCCACCAAGTGCTTCTGGCCAGATGTTGTGTGCATCGAACCAATTAACATCCAGCCAGTCATCCTGGAACTTTGTCGCATCAATAAACATTCATTACTCTATTATTGGATAGCAGCCTCAAGACGCATTCACCTTCATTTGTCCACTTCCCACCTCAAGAGCTCACCTTCAAATTTACGATACCAGCACCTTCTAAGCCGCACCGATGCAACAAATTCCATCCCTATGCATCTCAATCTTCTATACCAGACTTATTTGTGTGCTGGAAACAGCTAAATAGCTCATATTTCATCCCATGTTGCCCATCAATCGATTTTCCACGCGCTTTAGCAAATGGGATCAGCGTGTGAAATCTTCCATCCAAAATCCTGAATGACTTTGGCTTTCTTGTGTGGCAGCAAAAATTAAAGACAATTGCCCAATATCATTTCAACATGATCCGAAACTATCGATGACATGCACATTGAAAACAATCCCTCTTTAATCTCGCATCATGATCACGAAAGAAAAAAAAAAGACCCTCTGGTATTAAGGTCACAACATGTCAGAGCAACATCAATTTGGACACTTTGGTTGATCCTCAAGATCTTTAAGCTATGATCTCTACGTATTTCAAATGGTATTTCTGCTTCAGATGATGATTTATTAAAAACAATGGCCAAGCCAAATTCGCAGACCGCTCGAACTTATATCAGTTCTATCACTCTGCTAAATGCGATTTATCTTCCTACTGCGTTAAACAGTCTTTAGATCAGAAGTTTGACACAATCCTCAATAGTCTAGAATAGAAAAATTTGACTTGGGATTGGATATTATTGGCAAAGTTGACAAATAATCTATTACATTTTGAAAAGATACTCAAATTGTTTGTTACAGTAGATTCTCTCTCAATTGGGCATTTGAGGCAAAATGTCAACCGATTTATCGATAGATTTGGGCGTCAAAGCCTATGTAAATTCCACAAAAAGCGCTCAATTATAAAGAATCACGATAAAATAAGAAGAAATACAGTGAATTTGAGCAAATTAGCTTCATAATTAAACGTGAAAATTGTCAGTAAAATTTTTCGCTCGATTGAAAAAGAGCCGATTGAGGGAGAGTCTACTGTATTTAGAATTTCGGTACCTTTATAGACTGATTTACAATTTCAGTCCAAAACCCGTATTAGTGTGAACTGTCCGCAGTGATTACTGTTCACTTACCTTTAAAATCTGCTTTTTGGTAGGAAGACGTATCACAAGAAAAAGGATGAAGGCCTTAGTTGAACTGTGAATTCGCATTTAAACGCAGAAGTCCAAAGTCCAAATGACGTAAGAGCCTTGACAGATCTAAGGATTAGCCGAGAGACGGCTTAGCGTAATTATATTAGAAATAATGGTTAAACTACATTTCCAACATTTTCCACTAAGTCGTCTCTCGGCTTAAGTCATAAGTGTGTCTAGGGCATAACAGTCAAACATTAAACCTACTTTCGACTATAAGACTATATAGGACATAATGAGCGTCAAGGTATAGAAATACGATTTAGTTCTGTTTCGATTCTATCAAGGATCGAAACGTATAAAGAAAAATTGAGGAATAGAAACTAGACCTTATTATCGCCTTTTCTCACATTATTGGTCGAACCGCAACCAGTCGAAAAAAATTGATCAGCTGGAAATATAATTCTAGGCTGTTCGGGTCCAGCACTAGGAGTGCTGGAGCTCACTAATAATGACTCGAAAACAAAAATTAAATCTGACTATAAGGCATTGGAGGTATAAGGACAGGGGTCTCAGTGGATCAGTGGACAGAGTAATGTCCCTATAACTGTAAGGTCTCGGGTTCAAGCCTAGGCAGTTGTAGATTTTTCTGCTATCGTATAAGTCCCAGCACTGAGAAAAAAACGAGGGTGCTATTTATTTTTTTCCTCATAACTTTAAATTTTTTAATGAACACTTTTTAATTGCAAAAACATATCAACATTTTTTATGTTAATTTTACACCTTTTCAAGGGTAAAATTAACATGAAAAAGGGTAACTTTAACCCCTAATAACCTAAAAAGCATAATATTTACACCGATTTCGGATCAATACTGTAAGGTAAAATAAACATTTCCGGAATGTTACTTTAACGGAATGTTTACTTTGTATAAAGGACAAGAAGTAAGTGTCCCCATTGAAATGTAGCACTTCTAGACAGCTTATACATTGGTTATTTCTTTTAATATGAGAATTATTCGAACGAATAAATCTCTAGACCCGGTTTAACAATAATAAATATGAATAAAGGATGGAGATTAACAGGTTCGACCAGTGACTGGGTTAACGCAAAACAAGTCTCGCACCCTTCAACAAATGTCAGCGAGATATTGTTCTTAGGGAACGTTGATAAAGTATTTAGATACCGAAAAGCTCGATACGGTGTCAGATAGACAAAAACGGACAAACATTCATACGTTATAGATTCACCAAGTTCAGCAAGAAATGTGGCCTAGCCATAACTAGATTAGAACAAGAAATAGAATTGTTATTATTAATCATGTCGAGGCATAAAATTTACACATGTCTTGCCCAATAACGGGCTACGTCAATGGCAAGCGGGGTTACCGACATCAAGTCCCCTACTCCGCAAGAAGCAGGAGACAACGGACAAACACACAAGTGTGGGGTAGTTTTGTGTGATTTTTCGACACTCAATTTTAGCCTCGTGGTGGAAGGATTAGTCAGTCCCCGGGGACTGTCCAGGAGCACCGATTTAGTTCCAAAAAAGTCCTAAATAGGGGAGACTGGGGCAAACCTTGTCAAAACGCATATTTAATTCTTTCACGAACTCTGAGAAAACTTAAACGTTTAAATAAAATGAGCATATTATTACAGGAAATTTACTGCTCTACAACATTGCAGAAGACTATTTTCCTCTATCTTGAAAGAAATGTGATTTTCGAATCATTTTCTAAAAGTCGATTTTGAATGGCTGGGGTAAATTTTGTCAGTCTTCGGATAATTTGTGACGTTTTACTCTCACAAACGTTAAAAATATCGAATACACATATTTTTATTGGAAATTTATTCCTCTACAACTTTGTCGAAGATAATTTTTCTCTATCTTAACGAGAAATGTGCTTAAATTGAGTTAATCAGTATTGATATTTTCTGTAAGCCAAATATTCCAAAAATAGGGCTCAAAATTTCATTATTTTTTATTTTATATAATCCTTCCTCGAATCCCTTGAAACTTTGTGAGTTTAAGAAGGTTCATGAAGGCTATCTATAATAAAAATTTCAAGCCTGAGTCTCTTTTATTTTAGAAAATAGTGAATAATGAAATTTTCGTTTTGACAAATTTTGCCCCAGTCTCCCCTACACGTGGAGGTTACTTGCCATGCTTCCAAGAAATAGAATAACTAAATTCTTTACAATAGAAATTCAACAATCAATGTATCCATATTGCTTTTTGTCTTTGAGTTAGAGCAAAATAATTCATCAGATGCTTTGTGTTTGGGTCAACAATATCTGCAATATTGTAAATCACCGCTGAATAAAACTAATTAATCATCAGTCGATTGCTTTTGATCTTCTTGGGCCAATTAAGGAGCTCCCTTGATCAATTAAACTGCACTTAATTGAGCAATAATTACTTCATTATGTGTCACTGGTATCGAGATGATAAAGTGCACTTTTAATCCCTTATCAGGCAAATTTGGAAATTTCAAAGCAGGAATTTCTGAGAGGCTTTCAGTTATCTGTGGCAGATGTTAAAAGGAATTTGAAAGGGAAGTCTGACATCTTAATTTAAGAGAGATAGAACATCTTCCCACCAACGAAAGAATTGTCTTGTACTTCTTTCTTGGAATAACCCACGTTTTTTTTTTGTTCCGGAGGTGTAATTAAATGTTCTTTTCACTGTCACCCAATTGATCACTATCACCCGTTTATCAGCACGAGACGCATATCAGTCTCGAAGGTGTTATCGGATGGAATCCTTAAGGTGTGTCACACTTCAATTAACGCCACGTCACACACCCCAGAATTTATCTGATTTACTGGTAGACGGAAATCAGGGAGAGATCTTACATCCCAAATGGAGAAATCACAAGGAGTGGAAGATGAGGAATGGCAATGAACAAAACTACAGAGTGGCGCCCATGGAGGATTTCGCATCACGCAACTTTTCACTATCTCATCGACTTCTCTGCCCAGTTGTCAGTAAGATCAATGGACCTTTTTGCTTCTATTTTTGTATGCCATCCCAGAAATCCGACCATCACGCAACATTGCAGACTCCGCAGACTGCATTCGCCATGGCGAATTATGAATAATTTTGCACGATGAGATAGGTGAGCAAGCAATGCCACAATTCTGATTGCCATTTGAGACAACTTTGAAGGCCTCTGGTACTCGCGAGAAAGTGCTGCAGTGCAGTCTGGAGAGGAAAGAGCCAGGGATTAAACGGCAACATGTGCTAATGGATTTGTTTGGTAATTTGATCAAGTGAGAGGCGCCGACAGCAGAGATGCTGTTTAAATATTTGACCCACAAGAACCAACCATGGAAAATCCCAACTGAGAACTCTTCAAAAGTCTGGCAAATCTGAACAAATGCAAGAATGTTTGGATGGAGGCTGAAGACAAACACTTTCAACATGGATTTTGCACAGTGAGGATTACACATTTGTTCTCCTTCTTAATCTCATGATGCTTAATTGGAAAATTACCAGAGCTGAAGGATTTGATAGAGAAGCTTTAATGCTTGATCAAAAGACTCCAACACGCAAAGTTCACAAAGTGATCCCAATTCAACATTCAAGCTAAGGTAATATAATCTCATTTGTGAATTATTTTGTCAAGGGGGAGATATAAAATGAGAAATATGTGTACAGCATTTTCGTATAAGATTTCTAATTTTTAAGGTTAAAATTACACAAAAAATTACACAACCTGAGAAAGAGCTTTTCCACCGTTTTTCTCTGGAGGTTGGTCACCAACGCTAAGACGGCGGTGGACGCTAAAAATTGCACGGGATCTCAGTGAACCGAAACTGTAGTTCGAAAGCGTTGTTGATGAATAAATTTATCTATCTATCTATCTATATATAGCGGTACAGCGCCTACAAAATTCACAAAGTTATAGAAATATACAAAATGCACTAGTACTGGAGAATCGTAGATCATAAAGGCTTTCAACTTTTTTTTAATAACAAAATTAATTGATTGAGCAGAAACAAAGCTATAGATATTACCTAAAATTTGAAAAAAAAAAACGGTTTTGCATGGATTACGGTGCTGTTCCAATGAAAAATGAGCATATTTTTTGGCACTTTACTGTTCTCAAGTGCTTTTGCATTATCGACTTCTCTTTGTGTTGGTTCCTGTCTCGACTGTTTTCCCATTACTTGCCGGATTGAAAATCCACTGAACAGTCGAGACAGGTATCAACACAAAGGAAAATCTCGCAATAATTAGAACACGGATATGACCTTTTGGTGTCTCCTCCTTTACTTTTTCAAAACCGACGTTTCGGAGGGGTTTTCCTCCTTCCTCAGGTCTACAATTTGCATTTTTCCAAAACCTTTCCGAAACGTCGGTTTTGAGAAAGTAAAAGAGAAGAAACCAAAAGGTCATATCCGTGTTTTAATTATTGCGAAATCAACCTATTGGCCGAAAATCATCTAGTAACATCGAAAAATCGGTAATGTAGAAGCACTTGAGAACAGTAAACTCTAAAAAAAATCGGTTTTAGCATTTTACTGTTCTTAAATGCATCTGCGTTATCGACTTATTTTTTGTATTGGTTCCTGTATTGACTTTTTTCAGTCCCCGTCGTGTTTTAAAACTACCAAATAGTCGTGACAGGAACTAATACAAAGGAAAGTCAGTTATGTAGAAGCACTTAAGAACAGTTTCACTTGAGAAAATTAAAGTACAGAAAAAACATGTTCATTGAAAAATTATCCTATATCGGTTATGTCGAGTAATTAGTTTACTTGGTTAATTACTATTTTTTAAATATGACTAAACTTAAGGAGCCAGATGGATCTTACAAATTCGATTTTTTCTTTATTTTTTGTTTATTTATTTATGTGTTTATTTATTTTTGAGAGAGATAGAGAACACAGAGAAATTTCAATACAAGAAATGGTTTTCAAAATGAAGAACAGATTTTTCTTATAGTACTTTTTTAAGTACTAAAACCCTAAATCTACAATAATTAAAATTGAATTTAAAATCAGAGTTGATTAATTTTTGAAAAATATGCGGTTTATTTTAAAGAATATGAAGATAAAAAATCTAGCAATAAATTCTTAATCTGCCTATAAGCACAATGTTAGAGCTCTATTCTTAGTTTTGAAAATTTAGAATTGATTCTCGAAGCTTTGTAAGATCATTCTAAAAAACTTTTAGGTTAATTAAAGAAAGAAATAGTCTAATTTTAAAAATTTTAAAATTATCTTTAGAATTTTTGCTGGATCAATTCTAAACCTTTTGGATTGATTTTAGAAATGGGAAACTTCAGTGTAAAAATTATTACACTCATTTTAGAAATCTTGTGGGATCAAGTCTAGAAACCTTCTGAATTGATTCTAGAAACTGAATATTTAAATTTTTGGAATTTTGGAATTTGTTTTAGAAGTTTTTCTGGAACAATTCTTGAAATCTTCTGGATTAATTCTAATAACAGAATATTTAATTGATATTTAATAAAAAAAAACATTTGAATGATTTTAGAAGTTTTGCGGCATTAATTCGTGAAGCCTTTTGAGTTAATTCTAGAAAAGGAATATTAATTTAAAAAAAATAGTTTCGATTTTATAAGTTTTGTAGCATCAATTCTAGAAGCCTTCTGCATTGTTTTTAAGAATAGAAAACTTAATTTTATAAATTTTGTGGAATCAAAATCAATTCAAAATCCGCATGGGTTGATTCTAGAAACAGAATATTTAATTTTAGAATTTATCGGATTTGTTTTAAAAGTATTGCACGGTGAGTTCTAAAAAATTGCTATAGTAGAATTTAGAAGCAGAATATTTAATTTTAGGAATTGCTGGACTGGTTTTAGAAGTTTTAAATATATTCTATAACAAAAAGAATAATGTACATCTCAAGAATATTTACGCAAGGTTTAACCTATTAAAGACGATAGGGACACCGGTGTCCTAAAGTTCACGCCCTTAAAGGATTAAGGTTATTCGGAATAAAACTCTAGAAGATAGAGTCTTTAGAGACTTCCCGTCGCTACTATGAGCTACCAATGTAAACCAATTTTCTTTATTTTCCCAAAAATCATTTTTTAAAATCAATGAACAGGATTTCTCGAAAGCTAATCCACCGATTTTATTTACATTTAAATTAATTTAAATGTAACGAAACCCACCCCTTACAAAAACTAATCTGAAGAAACCTCCATTGTCATTAGGTTTGATACAGCATTGAGCCTAACCAGGAATTAAGCTAAAGACAATTAGCCCCTGACTCAACATTCACCGAAACTTTCAATTTGATCTCACACGTGCGATGAGTAATTGGGAGACGGTTGAGCGCCTTGAATTCCATCTCCCTAATTGCTTCTGGAATTTATTTCTTCTGCAACTCCAGTCTCCTCCTTCTCAATTTTCGAGGATCAGCAAGAGTGACTTGAGCAAATAAACCTCTTGGTGGAAGCTCTTTGATCACGAAGGCACGCGTCTCATTAGTTGGACTTTCGAGGAAAAACAAGAGTGATGAATCTCTTGTGCATGCGTCAACTCATTATTAGACAATTAGAGAATGGGGGTCTACCTCAGCTGTCCGCACCATGATTGACTGATTGCTGAACGTCGACATCATCGCACCTTCGACAGACTTGGAATGGCTTATTGAACCCTATTAAAATTAATACATCAAACTCTTCCGAAACCACGTCGAAGAAACTCCTTCAAGTGCACATTGAACAGGTACGATCAAAAAAAACAGATCTATTGGCAAATCTTTGGGTAAGAAACAACACGCATAAATTATATTTAATGCTCCAACTACTGTGCAAGACTCAGTTCAACTTGATCACAATTTTACTTACGTCCAAATTCGGAAGAAAAAAAATTGCATAACTCTCTTTTTTTTCAACGTGTTTCTCGAGATCGCACGCACTTTCAGAGATTGCCGACAAGTTGGAAAGAGCTCGATTTTGCACTGGTTAAGAGTTTTACCGAGAAGAAAAAAGACGCCAATTGATCGAATAAAGTCTGGGATGATGATCGAGATCATGGGCAGTAAAAAAAAACAGTCGATAAGCCGCCAAAATCAAAATCTGCGGTTTTTCGCCGAAAAGATCACCTCAATGGTGAAATTTTAAACACGGTCAAGTGGCACAAGATAAGCCAGTACCGAAATTGGTCCATTAGCTACCAATTTTGCGATTACACAAATTCATTTTAGCCACTTTGGAGTGCAAAAGATCACGATTGCGCCAACCGATTCAGTGGCAAAAGCTAACTTAAAAGATCGCATCAAAACTAATTCCGAAATGTACAATCGCATATAAAGTCAAGTGAATAAAGTAGAGATATTCAACTGGACATTGTGATATTATTTGCTCAATAAACTAATTGTGAAGCTGAATTACATTATGATAATCCTCAATTCCTTTTAAAATGGAATGAAAAAGCCTAGTTTCAAAGGTACCCTAATTCAAAGGTTCCCCACTTTCCCCTAGAGTCATAATTTATAACCTCATTGTCTGCCTACACTTTCAGTATTTTTTGTACTTTAACTTATACAAAACAATTTTTTCGACATAATAAAGAGTACTTAAAGGGTAGTACCTCAAATCCTAAACAAGATTCACTTAAGTTGATTATGACAACTATCAATAAATCTTACTCAAATTTTAAAAAAGACAATTAGGAAGAACTACGTGATTTACAGAACAAATATACCTACTTTCCTACAAATTTTTATCAAAATCTTTTAAAATTTTGCTTTTGCTGTAATGATAAAAAGAATTTACAGCAGTGAGTGTAGTTATAGTATATCTGAGATTATTTTTCCAAATAAAGTATCAAAATCAGTATAGCTAAACCGCCCATGAAAAAGACAATGGTCCACATTTGATGCTACCAAAGGGAAATATTGCATTACAAGTAATTAGTTAAGCATCGGTACCGAGAAATACCGATCAGTTTGAACCATACCTTGCAAAACATATGGTTAAAATGGAATGATCTACCACTCCCGTTGTATTTTACAAACCTAGTTTCGTGCGGTTATAACTTTGTTCAGGTGTATGCGACATAGATTGTCTTAGACGCACTTTGCTAATTACTAAGAAGTGGAAATTGGGTGGATAGTTTCGATCCAAAGACATCTTATTAGGGTAAATGGTGGAAAGCAAGACACTTAAGAAAAAGTTCAATTTCAAATGCGTTTTTAAGCCGAATAAATATTTTTTTTTTTCATTTTCTTTGCATCATGAGATTGTTTGTGAAATATTCTAACAGAATCTTAACAGTTTTTAATAGATATTTCAACCAATTAATTGGAATATTCTATCAAATTAAAAAACAACACATTTTGAAAAGCTGGACAAAATTTTTCGAAAGCTGGACATATTGATATTAATGACAAAATATCATACGAAATAAGTAGAAAATCAAATGTTGAGGGTTTTCTGTGTATACTTGCAAATTGGATGGTAATGCTAATTCCTCCTTTATGTCTGGTTAACAGTTCAGGAGCCCTAATTGCCAAGAACTTCCTGGACGTCCAACCAAAAAGAGGTTCTGTAAATTTCACAGACGCCTAGCGCTGTCCAGCAGTTACAGCTTTAAAGCAGAAGAAACTTTTTAGCAGATTTGGATACTCAATCCGCCCAGGTCCTTTTCCACTTCCTTTGGGAGTTTTGTAGAGGCTCCTATTTGTCTTTCTCCAGGAGTTTTTGCGATATTTACTATCCATTCTGTCATAAAAAGTGGTCTTCGGTATCTGGAAATCTTTGCAGCCTTTTCCAGGAGATTTTCTCCTTATCAGCTACTAACTGCTGTTGCAACTATTTCTCTGGGTACCTAAGGATCTTTGTCTTCCTTGTAAACATGATTTCACTGCACAAAACCACCAAATTCATTCACAAAATCAACGTGTCCAAAATTTCATAAAACTTGTTTTGAAAGTAACACGAAATTAAATCACTTTTCTCTCCTTTTTAACTTCAAATTATTCAATTCAATTCAATTCAATTCAATTTATTGATAAAGAATAGGACAATCTGTCCTCTATACAATTAGCTTAGCTTCATAAAATTTAAGAAGTTTTAAATTTAGAAAAAAAAAAAAGCAGAAGAAGAAAAAAAAGGCTCATGTGGGGCACGAGGAGCGCGCGGCACCAACAAATCTAAGGATAAGCTCCCTCTTCCGCTCGCGAGGTAAATTATTCCAAAGAACGATTCCCTCAACAAATAGGGAGTCGCGGAGAATGCGACAACCTGAACTGGGCACACGGAGACACGAAGCCCTAGTTGATGATCCAGCCACCACAAGCTCCGCAAGATACCGTGGCATACCAACACATAGTAACCGTGAGATAAAGTCTACAGCACGAGTCTCCAGATAAGGAAACAGAGGAAGACCAAGGATTGAATCCACCCAAGGAGAAATATGATCAAACTTTCGGAGTCCGAAGACATACCGCAAACAAGAGTTGAATGCCCTATTCAGTCGGGCCTGTGTTTCAACGTTAGCACTGAAAAATAGTTCAGCCCCGTACGTGAAGAAAGGGACAATTAAAGCTCTAACTAATAGAAGCCTTGTACCCTGAGGCGTGAAGGACTGAAGGCGTCGCAAAGTGCGCAAAGTGAGGAAAACTTTCCTGCAAATCTCAGCCGCATGATCAGACCATGTCAGAGTTTCATTAAAAATAATACCCAGGTTCCTGGCCCTTGAAGTGAAAGGAATCACCTCATTTGAGAGATAAACTGGGTGAGGTTCAGGATTCCTCCACCTGGTGTGAATGATTAAGGCTTGAGATTTAGCAGGATTAAGAAGAAGGCCATTGCAGTCAGCCCATTGACCAACTCTTGAGAGATCATCATTGATGGCCTCAAATGTGTAAAATGAATGGGACGGATCCCCAGAGCAGTACACCTGAAGGTCATCAGCGTATAAGTGATATCCGCAATAACGGAGAACTTGCGGAAGATCGTTAATAAAAAGTGAAAATAAGATGGGTCCTAGAATTGAGCCCTGAGGGACGCCCCGAGAAATACCAAGCGCATCCGATATTTGTCCACCAGACCTCACAGATTGGGAGCGAGATGTAAGGTATGAAGCAATCAACTTCACAGATACATCCGAAAAACCAAATAAATGTTTCAATTTGTGGCACAACAGCTCATGTGAAATACTGTCGAAAGCCTTCGAGAAGTCCAAAAGAATCAGGACACCGAACAGGGACCCATCCAACGCATGTGCCAAATCATGCTGGACTCTCAAAAGGGCAGATATTGTACTGTGGTTTCTCCGAAATCCAGACTGATACTCGCACAGGAGACTATTGTTGTTCAGGTGTAATGATATCTGGTCTAGGAGGACAATCTCAAGAGGCTTGGACAAAGCAGGCAAAATACTGATTGGTCTGAAATCAGACGGATTTACGGGATTAGCAATCTTCGGGATCGGGGTTATCAAGGCCTTCTTCCATACAAGCGGAAAGGTGGAAGAAGTGATTGCAAAATTATACAGGTCAGTTAGACAAGGCAGTATAATTGGCAGTAGCATGCGGACAAAATTGAGAGAAATTCCATCAATGCCGGATGCCGTGGATTTCACCTTCATGACCGCAGCAAAAACTGTCTGTGGAGAGACATTAACAAAATTAAATTCCGGTACTGGAGAGGCACCTGAAGATGAAGGAATAGCACAACCAATAGGCTGCGCTGCAGAGGAAAAATAAGAATTTAAAATATTTGGATATCACAAATATTTTAAATTATTACAAATATTATCACAAATATTTTTTATTAACCTTTTATATGGATGTATGACCTTTGATTTTCACTGCGGACTTTATAATATTTCACAAATTATGCCGAAACACTTTCCTAGCAATTTCCATAAAAAAACAAAGAAAATGACAACTACCATGTCAAGGTTATGAATTTCACGCATGCAGTTCATTTTTTAAATTCTTCTTGCAAGTCACCCTTTGAGTGTTTAATAACGACTTTTGCACTTTTAGCTTCTCAAATAATCACAATAATAGGTTTAATAATATTTTTATCGAAAATTGAGATATTTAATTGATTTATTATCAAGTTTTTAGGGAGGTGTCTCTCATTCCACACTGCTGTGTCTCCCTTTTCAAACTGTCTCGCTTTAGGCAAATGACCCTATATCATCACAGAACTGATACTTCGAATATTATTTTTGTATTTCCTTGAAATTTTCAATTCAAAATTCCTAATTGAAACGTCACGAACTTAGTTGAGGATCTAGAAAAATGTATTCATCTGGCTTGCACTTGTATGTACGGGATAGGATAGGGTTGTTGTGTCTTATGGTAGGTGACCCTTCTTGGGCTGTAACCAATATTCCAGAGTTAGTGACTTCAATTCGGGCTTAACATTCGCCAAAAGTTGAATTCGTAATTGCAAAATAAAGGGGTAGTCGACGGTGATGACGTCCGGCCCCTACAAAAACTTTAAAGAAGAGAAGAAGAAGAAGACGGTGATGAATCTGAGCTGTTTTTTTTTAAGGCAATTTGACTTTCCTATGAGAGTCGGAGTAACAGTACCAATCCGTTCCTATGTAAAGCACAAAGCAGAAAATTCACTCCTAAGTAAATTCAAAAACCTGATGCATAAGAAAGTATAGGAATTAGTGACGTAAAGGCAGGGTTGTTACAAAAACTCGCAAGAAGGCTCCGCTAGGATGAACTTTTCGAAAATGACCTATGCTACGTTTCTGGAGCGAGCTGACGGAGAGTCGGCAGGACTGGCATATCTTTCGAAAATTAGAAGAAATGCGAGGCTGCCCTAAGGAATTCTACTGACCATGACTTATGCAAGTACCTTACACTTTGCTTGAGGTAATGAAGTAATGCAAGCACTATTAAAAACATTAACTTCTAGAATTGTCTCCGTTCACTCTGCGAATGAAAGGAAAGAAGTGATCTGTACTCCTGATTTCTAAAAACTGGTGTGCAAAGGTGAAGACCATAGAGACATAAACTTGACTAAAATCAAATCAAAGACCAAGGACCATTGAAGAAAACACAATAGGTATGGAAAGCTCTGATATATTGCATGTTTAATTTTGGATTTAATTAAAAAACCGTAGCTCCCTGGAATGACATCCTGACCTAGAGAAATCGAGCCCAGAGATTGAGTTTACAAATGCAAAGTTTAAGTATCTTTAAACTAAGGGGTAAATTATAGGAATAATGTACACATGATCTTCTTGTGATACTTCTTCGATACTTTCACAATTTGCTATCCTCTGTCCTGGGATTACCATATCCACTACTAAAAGCCTAGAACACAGAGCTCTAGGCTTTCGTTTGTTAGATTGAACCAAGACTGCTTACTCTGCCCACAAAGATACTCTTTGAGGTCTCGTTCTAATGAGGAGAAATGATTGGTAACTTTTAAGTAATGAGCGTTACAATTTTAATAGAAGAACCGACTTTTATATTAAAACCTGAAAAACCTTCAATATCTGTGCATCACTGATACTACCAGCTTTATTCGCTGAATTTAATATGCGATTATATGTACTATGAATTTGGGAGTAAATTTAATTCTCTGGAGACTCAATATCGAATTTAAATCATAAATCCTACACTTTTGATGGACACAGACATGTCAGTGAGTGCAAAATATGAGACAACAATGCAAAAGTTGGAGAGTCAAGAAGTCATCTTCGAGTGACTTCTGGGCTGAAATAAACTTTTTGATGAGGCTCGCGATTTTTTTCTTCACTGACAGAGCGAATGACGAATGTCTCATTGAATTTCACAGCAATGAAATGCCATCAAGTAAGACAGATACTCCATCGGTTGGAAAAAATGTGTGAGAGAGTTCAAGTCGAGACACAAGATTTGGGATAATTTTAGTGGTAAATCTTCCACGCAAACTCTCTCCAAACTCTAGAACTTCCAGTTTGTGATTTAATTAACTATTCATCGCTAATAGCTTTCAATGTGATTTGACACTGTTGAGCATTTTGCAATTATTAGCAGAAAATTGCAACGTTGCATAACGACTGTGATAAAAGGCATTGTGTGGCTTGAGTGACAGCCTGGGGGTGAATTGTCACATTTTCCACACATCTTGCAATTAAGGTGTTAAATTCACCCTCTGGCTAAGAAAAAAAACCTAAGTAAGAAACCTCATCATCTGATTTTTTTTTCAACAATAATTCTCTGTGAGGAAGGCTAATGACATTTGATTGACGACTCCCGCGCAACTCCTCGCGAGTCACGAAGAATGAAAGTCACGTGAGTGAGAGTGCGATCGAGTCATTCATCAAGAAAAGTCACAGCGAAAATGCATGTCTGACAATCTGCATAAATACTGGATTATGTGATCATTTTAATGGAAAACAAGTGCACTTGGACACGCACCACAAAAACTTACCTTGCATCGCACGAAGTGCGTTATTTCCTCAAGGTTATAGCTCATTTTTGACAGTTACTGACGCCGACGGTAAATTTATCACATTGACATCTGTCAATATTCCGAACAGTGCACATTGATCTTAATATTAAACCAATATTTAAATTAGGTGTAGAGTCGAAGGAATACCTATTGGCATATTAAGAAATTGTATAACTGACCTATTGGCACCATATTTTATACGATTTATAGTGTAAAATTTGAACATCTATTCTTAAAGAGGTAAATTAATGAACTTGAATTTCTGATAAAAATTTATTGGAAGCCATTCAAACTTGCTAGAAATTCCAGGACCTTTTCAACGAGCCCAAACATGACACCATTCGGTTGAGAAATACGCTCCTTAGACCGTTTTCAACTCTACGAAAACGTTTTTCGCGAAAAATTCGGTTATAAACAATTTTAAAAATTGAATTTCCAATTTTAAATGAAACGGACATCATAACGTACATTAATAATGACTGTGACTTTATCAGGTTTTGATATCATATAAAATAAACCAAAATTTCATCGAAATCGTAGCCTAAACAGCCTTGGAAAGGTATAAACCTCTATAATGATTTAAAGAATAATAATAATATTTAAAGAAAAAGCATTGTCTAATTTTCAAAAATCTGCCCTTCGATTAAACCGTATAAAGCTTGGTGTTGAGAAGAGTTGTAGCTTTCAACCAGGCCTTTCCAAATCAGTCAAGATGGTAAAATTCTGACCCGTTATAACTCAGACTAGGTGGGTTGGAAAGGGTAAAATTTTTATTGCTCAAACTCTACATTTTTCACTCGAGTTTTTCACCCCTCAAAATTTCCATATTTCACCCTTCGGAGACCACTTTTCTCAAAATATCTTCACATTTCAGATAATTTCTGAGAAATGATGTTACGCTGTTTGTTTGTCCGTCTGTGCGTCTGCCCGTCCGGCAGTCGAGAGCTGAGGCCAACCGGTCAGAGGTAGAAGCTTGGGACCTTCGAGAGATCCCCCCATTAGTCGAACCTGGGATTGCTCGAAAACGCGTTGTGCGATTATTTTTAATTTTAAATACCTAGACGAACATTTATCTTTATATGAGAAAACCATTGGATAAATCCTATTAACGGTTTTTTAAGGTCAAAGGTTTAAAACGGTCTAAGGAGCGTATTTCTCAACCGAATTGTGGCATGTTTGGGCTCTGGAAAGGTCTTGAAATTCCTAACAAGCTTGAATGGCTTCCAATCAATTTTTATCGGAAATTCAATTATATTACTCCTTTTTGATATTTGAGCAATATTTTGAGTGTATTTTTTGTCCGAAAATCAATTCTATTATGCCGAAAATATACACAGGCTGATCCTCGAAAATACTCAGCTACAAAAGCACCCAAAAACACCCATACTGAAGTTTTTGAATTTCGCTACATCTCATGAATTTAAAAGCTCAGCCTGATCACCCATATATTGGGCTGATCCCTGAGTGTAGTGACACCAATCCTAATTTTTCGAATTGATGCTCAAGCCGATCTTTTTCGAGCTGATGCTCAAGCCGATCCCTCTGTGTATTTTGGGCTTTAGTCTTAAAACATTTTGTAGGATCTTTTGAGTAATTTATGAATCGGTTGAAATCGGTTGTAAACCGGTAAATGGTGAATGATGCGAAAATTTGAGGTATAACATCTATGTCACAAGTTCAAAAATTTCGCAAAGCCTAGAACGCTTTGCTACTCCTTAGGTTCAGCTGTTATACACTAAAATTTGAGGCCAATCCGTGCCACAGGGTGCAGAGTTATTGGGAGAAGACAATTTGCAGGTGTTCCAAAATGGCTGAAGAAGAGATGGGGGATGGATTTAACATCATCTACTTCTAGCCGCTTATCGACATTCAATCTTTGGCGACAATTGCTTACGGCTACCTCTTTCCGTTTTCTTTCCGGAAGCGGTTATAAAACGAACGTTATAGACTAAACGGGACAGGACGTTCAAGAAAAGCGATTCATCAACAGTGTGCTTCGATTTCAAAGTAGGGGAACGCACTTTACCTTCGAACGACACAAGCTTCGAACATCTTATTTTTTCAATATGTTTTTAATAAATTTCACTCATTATGTTATTGTATTTTAATACAGGGAGTTCCGGCTTAACAATAACCTACCGACCATTTTCGGCCTCGTTCATTTCTCCTAATGTGCTCTGTTAAATGATAGATAATGGTAGGTAGGATACTCCACAAATTTTTCTTGGAAAAGTAAAAAAAAAATTAAAATTTAAAAACCAAAATATTGCGAGCTCCCCAAACATTATGAGAATTTCCTCTTGAATTTTATAACACTACACTGAGAGAAATCCGAAAAATTTAAAATAACATTCCGGAAATGTTAATTTTACCCTGCATTATTGATCCGAAATCGGTGTAAATATTATATTATGCTTTTCAGGTGTATTATGGGTTAAAGCTATCCTTTTTCATGTTAATTTTACACTTAAAAAGGTGTAAAATTAACATTAAAAAATGTTGATATATTTTTACATCTAAAAAGTGTTAAGGTTACGAGAAAAAAAAGTTAATCGCGCCCTCTGTTTTTCTCAGTGTAGGGACCTATGTCCCTTCAGTAACCAACTGACTGCGAATTTTTGGTGCAGACATTATTGGGTCACTATCAGAGACATCGAGGGGTAACACATTTAGAGGAACTCGAGCTAATCTGGCTGCGGAACACATACTTTTTTTTAGGAAACCCGGGGAACCCATACATTTTTTTTTTGGAACTCGAACTACCTATTGAGAGACACTTATAATGCTATTATCAACCCTATGAGTTGAAATTATAGGTCAGCCAGAAGCATTTTTTAGATGTGGATGTTCCTTATCACCATATATTTTGACGATTTTATGTATATCCTGTAGAGATTTTCCATAAAATTAAACAAATGATGATGAAGATTCATTCCGGCAATATCTCTGTCTGGACAATTTTCCTCTTTTTAACTTCTTATAACTTGCCGAACTTGCCATTTTAACCTAAATTATGAATTATCAAAAAACAGATTATTTCTTGTTATTTATCATCACTTTTATACACATGTATTTACCATTGACAACTTTAGAAATGTTCAAATCCACCATTAGCCTCTCGAATGATATAAAATTAAAATGTAGCCGGTTTACTTTAAGTTGCTTGCATGTTTTTGACCATTTTGAGTAACTTTTCAAATGAGGCAACAAACTTTTGACGCATGAAAAATGGACAACTTTTATAAAACATTTATTTATTATATGAAAAAAAATTATTTTTTTTCGAAATACATAAATAAGGCCTACGGATTACACGTAATTAATTTGAAAAAAGAAAAATTTTAAAAAATAATTTTTTAATCATTTTTTGCACCTGGTTTTCCGAACAAACATGAGGCAACAAACTTTTGACACCTACTGTAGTTAAATGCCTCAACATTCCTAAAAAGAGCCATGGGTCAAATCCATTGATAACATAGAAAAAATTGAGTTATCCGAAGCTTGAATCGTCCGAAGCTAGCGCGCTTCGGACGCGGATTCATTGCTATGCAGCTGCAGCCTAATTATGATGTCAATTGATGATATTTTTCACGAGGAGTAAAGTAACTCAGCACAATCTTGCCGCCAAACAAGAACATAAACAATTCTGCACGCAAAAGCAGTGACAAGTGGAAGATTCCGCACCAAAGGTGAACGAATTGAAAAATTATGGGGTGATGCTTTCTGCAGGAAATTGACATTTTATTGTTACTTTTATTACATCTTAACTATCCAGCATACATCGTGGTACAATGTTGCACTTATTCCGATGGAAAAAAATCCAGGAATAAATTTGAAACCATTTTACAGGTAATATTTTCAAAAGGTCCCCAACAGTTGTTGAGGTAAATCTTAGAAACGACTCATTGGTCAAATTGATTTTTAATTAGATTGTTGAGACATTAGTCAAAAGTGTCTCAATATTTACCCTTACAAACATAATGAATTGTATAGTGTTAAAATTTTACACATTTTTTTACTGCGTAATAAATCGTCAGTGTTACAACAGAAAGGAACACAAAGTATATCAAAATAATGTAATTTGGAGATTCTGAAACACTTTCTATTAGTCTTGTGGTCTGTTCCTCATGCATTTTTTGATTCATATTCTTCTCTAATGTAATGAATTTTTGCCAAATTGAAAGAATTTCTGCATCAGCTTTATCATCAGTACTAAAACATGTTATTCCATCAATATTAGCTGCATTTATTGGTAAAGTTTTATCGACGTAAATCGTCAAACCTTGTGATCTATATTTTGTTAACAATAGAAAAAGGTTTGAACATTTGAATTTATTGTGGGATAACCCTATTACTTCCAATTGAGGCAACAAAAATTTTGGATTTTCATAGAAATTTGTTATTAAATTGCCTTGCAAATATAAATGTTTCAATTTTCTAAAAATTGACAATGTGTATTCATCAACAGTCTCCAAACGATTAAATGACAAATTGAGATATTCAATTTCATTATTTGTGTGAAAATTGTCATGATCTAAAAAGAACATTTTATTTTTGGACAGATCTATCCACTTCAGAGATTTCATTAGAGAGAAGCAGGAACCAATATTGTCAATATCGTTTGATTTTAGTGAAAGACGATACAAATTTGTACATCTGCAAATATCCTGCAAGTTGTTGCCTATATTATCGTTCAAATTCAAAGTTTCAAGCGTCAAAATTGCATTTCCTAAAGACACCTCACTGATTTCATTATTTTCAGCATGTATCTTGCCGCAATTGAATTCGCTTATGTTTCTCAAATTTATAATCGAAAGTTTATTAAATGAAAGTAGAATTGAAAAATTTTTTGCATGAAAATTCTCAGTTGGATTAAAGATTGTCAATTGATTGTCGCTTAAATCCAGTGTTTTCAAGCTTTTAATGTCAGCAAAAATATTATAATTTAATTCTTTTAAGGAGTTTATTGAAAGATAAATTTCTTCAACGTGTTCATTAAACGAATTTCTCGATATATATGCAATTTTATTGTCAGATAAATCAATGAATCGAAGATATTTACACTTAGAGAATGTATTTTCCTTTATATACTTTGGTTTAAATTCAAAATCTGCATTTATTTCAGAAATATAGCTCTAAAATTCTGCATTACATCCTCTAATTTGATCTCTAAATCGAATTTAAATGTATTCCAAGTAAGGTCACTTTAAAAATTTTATCTTTAATAAGTTGATCTAGGCTTTCATGTCTCTTATATATGTGTTTTCTCTCCTGAGCTTGTATTAATTAAATGCAAATTTGGGATATAAATTTATGGAAAATAAGTAACATGATTACAGCAATATAAACAAAAATTAGATTTACTTTGTGAAGTGTTATGCCGCTATACTATATTATGTTTTCGCATAATTACTCAATTGAATATATAATACATTATTATAATTTATTTATTTTGATGTACCGGGCTTTAATTGCCATTTTGTACATGTTACGTTTAAATTTTTTTTATTCGCTTTACATTGAATATGAGAAATATTGTTTCTTGAGACGCTTCAATCATTTGCACCGGGAGGGATTCGGACTCACAACTGTGACATTCGAGCCGAGGGTCTCACCGCCCAAGAGCCAAACGCTCTTACCAATTGCATCATGGACCCCCCTAATATATAATACATTTTATGAAATTATGTTACTTCATCATTAAAATTAAGTTGGTTCTACCATAGCGTTCTGTCAAGTTTAATTTCATTTCCCCATCTGGTGTTTCTTATCATCTTTCCGTTAATAGGTCTTTTAACTCGACAATTCAAACACAAAATACAGTACTATTTATTTATTTTTTTATATTTATATTTTGAACAATCTTGGCGCGAATATTTCAAAATAATAGTTTTCTCTAAATTCAAATAACATAGCATTAATTTAACATAAATTCACAATAATTATGAATATTTTTTTGCATAATTTTACAAACTAATAAAATTTCCTTAAATTTGTCTTAATTTTAAAATAAAATACAATGCAACGAAGAGGTCAGGGCAAAAAAATCACAAAGATAGTGCTTCTACAGGATTGGAGTGATTAAAAATTCGAATATATTTTTGTAAAAAAATTATTAAATATTAATTATTTTGAGTAAATCTAAAAGTTGATTTGGTGAGGATTCCTAAAAATGCTTGCGATAGTCCTTGAGAGAATTATTCTGTTTGTTATTAAAGATATTGAATTTTTAAATATTCAAATGATTTCTTGCCTCAGTTTCCCTATCAATGAAAATTTCCTTAGTATAGTAACGGACTAGATAAACATATTTAAAACTTAAAGAATGAGATGTCTCTAAATTTGGGAGGATAATTTTAAAATTTTCCAGAAATTCTTCAGGCAAATCCAAAATCTTAGAAACAACTTATTGGTCTTACAAAACTCTTATTGCAATATTGTGCTGATTTTTAATTATATTGTTGAGAGATTACTCAAAGGTGTTTCAATATTAGCTCTTCTACGATAAAAGCATAATGCATCGTACTTCCTCAAAACAATAAATAAATTAATCGATACCATGACAATTAGAAGGATTACAATCATTAACATTAAAGTATTACTTGAAGAGGAAGAACTTGAGGCATTTTCAATTGGTTTAATATTAGGAATGAAATTATTTTCGGTATTCCATGCATCCGTTAAAGCTCTTTTATCATTTTTATTTGCACTCTTTCCATATGATGAGTTTTTAATAGTATTTTCAAAGAAATCCAATTTCTTGTTTAACATTTTTGTTATTTCTTCAAAACGATGGTTTACATCTAAGTTAAATAGTTTTTGTTCCTGATCCTCCTGTTTGTTCTTCAAAGTCATTTTATTCACATTGTTCTCCAAGGTATTGATTTTTTGCAAAAGAAAAGATATCTTCGCTTCTGCTTTATCAGAAAGAAAATTTGTAGAATTTGATTGCTCTAATAATTCTCTTTCATTATTACGATAGCATGCTACCCCATCAATATTAGTTGTATTTATTGGTAAAGTTTTATCCACATAAATCGTCAAACTTACTGATTTACATTTTGTTAACAATAGAAAAAGGTTTGAACATTTGAATTTATTGTGGGATAACCCTATTACTTTCAATTGAGGCAACAAAAATTTTGGATTTTCATAGAAATTTGTTATTAAATTGCCTTGCAAATATAAATGTTTCAATTTTCTAAAAATTGACAATGTGTATTCATCAACAGTCTCCAAACGATTAAATGACAAATTGAGATATTCAATTTCATTATTTGTGTGAAAATTGTCATGATCTAAAAAGAACATTTTATTTTCGGACAGATCTATCCACTTCAGAGATTTCATTAGAGAGAAGCAGGAACCAATATTGTCAATATCGTTTGATTTTAGTGAAAGACGATACAAATTTGTACATTTGCAAATATCCTGTAAGTTGTTGCCTAATTTATTATTGTTCAAATTCAAAGTTTCAAGCGTCAAAATTGCATTTCCTAAAGACACCTCACTGATTTCATTATTTTCAGCATGTATCTTGCCGCAATTGAATTCGCTTATGTTTTTCAAATTTATAATCGAAAGTTTGTTAAATGAAAGTATAATTGAAAAATTTTTTGCCTGAAAATTTTGATCTGGATTAAAGATTGTCAATTGATTGTGGCTTAAATCCACTGTTTTCAAACTTTTAATGTCTGCAAATGCATTGAAATTTATATCTTTTATAGAGTTTTTTGATAGATTAACACTCTGAAGATATTTACATTTTGAAAAAGTATTTTTCTTTATTGAAACGATTTTGCTTGATGAAAATTCCAATTCGGTAACATTTCCAAAATTTATTTCATCTACGTTGCTTAGGGTTGTGTTTCTCACTATCAACTTGTTTAAAGATGTCAAATGGATCATCAATGTCATTGGAAGATTTTCCAAGAACGAATCAACAATTTTGAGATTTTCAACGTTTTGGCTTTTATCTATATAGTATTCACGATCATTGGTAAATTTATAATTTCTGATCACACATTCATATTTAGTATTGAATCTTCTAGAATAGCCATAATGATAATCGTAGTACTTTTCCGTGTTTTCATTCCACTCATCACAATGGACATTTTTGTTCCGGATATTTTGTCCAAATGTGAAATCATTTAGGAGTAAAACTGGTAGAAGAATGCTGGATAGATTGAAAAATAAGCAACAAATTTATTAAAAATATCACGACAAATTTCAGTAATTAAACTAAGTTTCACCTCAATGACCACATATTTGCTAATTTTTTTTACTCAACAATTTTTAATTTTTAGACTATGTTCAAGTCAAAGCTCGAAGAGAGACTGAATGAAATGAGTAATTTTCTACATTTACTCCCAGTAATGTTTATATCAAATGCGCTAATATCGCATATTTATATTCCCCGTTTTCCGTTTAAGTATCTAATCTTATAATATACAAAATGTACCACTACTTATAGAAATGAACATATTTACTTTATGAATGATATGAATAATGCCCAACGCACAATAACTTTTGGTTTTGATTACATGTTTTTGACATTTCAATGAGAGTTCTAGTTATCTCACTCTCTCTCATATGAAATTTTGAAAACATGTTTACAAACAAAAGTTATTGTGCGTTGGGCATAAGACACACACGCAAATCGTGTCCTGAAAATTAATTTTCGTAAATCGAAGAGTATTTATGAAAGAATGTACTATTATAATCAATGTAATGCTATCTATGTCAAAACGTTCGTATGCAAAATTTAAGCCCGATTTGACGAAGTCGAATTTCACTTCAGTCTATAAAAGCTGAGATTGCAAACAATCGTACTTAAAACAATAATAATCACGAATATTTTGGCTTCTGAGCAATCGATAAGATCCAATTCTTCGACAAAATTATAGAAAACATTCGGATCTTTTTTTCATCAATATATCATTTTTCTGTACATACAATTCCTAGATATTTTAGTTTCAATTTTAGATACAAAATTTGCATTTGTTTTAGGAATTTGATTCAAATTCAACTTTGAGCTCCAAATCGAATTTTAATGTATTTCGGGTTGACCACCGGTAGGGGAAGGTGCGGCTATTTTGAGTGGTAGGGTTACTTTGATATACGATATTTTCGCATACTTCTAAAGTAAGCATGACCTTACAATTATTTTATTTAGGTCCTTAATAGTTTTATTTATTTAACTTACATTACTTTAAAGCGTAGTTTACTTTAGAAGTATGCGAAAAAATGACATATCAGTAGTAAGGGGACAGCAGAGTACTGTTTTGTGGGCGTGGCTTTCCGTGGAGCACGAGACTGTTTTGTGACGCCACATCGATAACTCTGGTGGGTGGGCTACCTGCAGGTCGGTTTTCCCCGCTCCCCGCCCTCCTCTCCCCGTCCTCCTCTCCCCGCCCTCCTCTCTCCCCCCGCCCTTTCCGGCTACTATTTTGCGTTTTGGTTAACTATTTTAACTGAATATGGAGCACAATACTGATTTGTGGGCGTGGCTTGTCTGTGGAGTACGATACTGTTGAGTGGGAAGCGATTTCATTGGCTGTGGAGCACGATACTGTTGAGGGAAGCGATTTCATTGGCTGTGGAGCACGATACTGTTGAGGGACGCATTTTCATTGGCTATGGAGCACGATACTGCTGAAAGAAGCGTTTTCATTGGCTATGGAGTACGATACTGCTGTTTGAAATGTGATCCGTTTCAGACGCCATATTGATCTTAGCTGTAAGTTTTAGGCGACCATCTTGAACTTTTTGGAACTTTACACTTTTTGAGATTGCGCTTTTTGATAGTCATTTTGAATATTTGAATTAACGGAAATTACTTTGGTGGACTCTTCCTCATGTAATTTTTTTCTCCCTATATAATTTATATGAGAAAAGATCTGCCATCCATGGGAATTGATCACCAGACCTCTCGGTTGCGAGTCCAGCACCTTATCCATTGTGCCATTGTGGCATGATAGAAGGTTTGTCAGAAGTCTTTCCTATGCAGTAAGCGGGATTCTCTATACTCTCTGGCCTATATGCACTGTCCAAGTGTGGAAAGATGCAAATGCAATATGAGACCTTTTCGCGCGCTCGAGACCATATGGGAGAGACTATTTGTATGAGTCTTTGTGCGACAATTTGATTCCTTCAGATGAATGAAGCAACATGGAAAAAATGTCTTGCAGTGCGCAATATAATTGTAAAATTGAGTGGAATTTCGCAATATTCACTAATTTTACTGGCGATAAGAACTATCAATAATTTTCATTGGTTATTGAACAGCATGATGTTGATGCCGTCATGCAATTTAAACCATTTTCATTGGATATTGATCAATAGATATTGAAACGTCATTGAGTTGAGATTTGCATGTAAACAGTTTTTTGTTTTTCAAAGCATGCAACTTTTGAGCTTGCGTATTTCAATATTATTTGAAATATTTAACTTTTTTCTTTAAATTGTAACATAAATTGCCGAAAAATATCTTAATTCTTCACTTACACGATTGTATCTCACATCATTCACATCTCTTGTTGATATGATCAAACGATCAATTTTATGCAATTTGTCTAAAAAATATTTTTCATTCAGTTATTTCAGATAAGAAGTAATAAATTTCGTGAAATATATTGAATTTCTGCTTATTGCAGATGGTGACTGCCATGAAATTTCAAGAATCTTAGTTTCAGATCCTCAATTTTCAAATAAACAAACTGATGATCAAAGATGTTGCTATGCATTTTTATGCAGTTGTGCGGGATTATTCGAAATTTGCACTCCTGTATCATGCATAAAATAAAAGAATTAAAAGATGAATGAAAAAATGTCAATGTGGGCAAAATTTCTTGTCTTGTGTATGAATCATTTAACTCTCTTGATCGCAAGTGGGAAAGTATGTAAAAAGTGTTAGATTTCTCATAACTTTGTATTACAATGTTCTTTTTCTCTGACATTAGAGAATTTTTACAACATTACAGAACAAAATTATTCAAAGTGAATTATTGATTTGTGTTTTCTTTTATTATAATTTAGCAAATATGAAAAAATCTGTAAATATATGTACAATATTTACCTAAGAATTTGATTATGTGGAGAAATGGCAGCAGAGTAAAATAAAATAGGAACCAACTTTTCATACAAAATTGATTTTTATGAATGAAATGTTGTATACACTTCTATAATTCGGTACCTGGGATGCTGAATTAACTTATGCATTTTTCATTGATGACTCATTATCAAATTTATGTATATTTCTGTGGCACATATCACAAAATAGAAGATGAAATCCTCTTTCTTTAGTAGAAGATCAATTTTTTTAAGATGACTCTCAGTAGAATAGGCATAAAAAATAAAATTCAAGCGATACTCACTAAAATAAAGTCAAACATTTGCGTTCTTACACTGATAAAAGAAATTTAGCTTTGCACTCACTAGCACTTCATCACTGAATACTATTAATTTTAGTTCTTGACCGTAAAGCTTCATCCTCCCCTGAATAAATGTTAACAAAATTTTATTTATTATATTGAAAAACAATTTAAAAAAAAGTAACTTCACTTGTAATTTAGAAAAATGTTCTATTTGCCCCTCGCATCCTACCTCTAGACTTTATTCTGAGATATGAACATGACATGTCCAAACATGTTTCATCGTGTATGAAACAAACATTTTGCATACGTTTGCATAATTTTCTCGGGAAATTTCGTCAGTACGATCAAAAGATCCTAAAATATTTTATAGGAATTTGAACATTGGAAAAAAAGTCTCATTTGTATCCCTGATTTATTGATGAGTGGAAGGCATTTTCTTAGTGAAAAGTGATAAATCACAAAATAACTTATCTGAAAATATGGAGACAAAAGAAAGATCACATCAAGTTCCAAATGTAATGAAGGCAAAGCAGCACTTCAACAAATATAATCCTGATCCTGCTGAGGAACTTCGAAAGGATGAGGAAAAATATGCAAGAAATCGACAACAAAATACAACTCCTGAACTACTGAATGCATACACCTACTTTCTAAATCGAACATGTACATTGTTTATCACGATCGGGTTTACTCCAGAGAATTTTTCACCAGTTGCTAAAATATGTGCCGTAAGCTACTGGGATGGAATTGACGCTGTAGAATTCACCCAAAATACATGGACAACGTTCTGTGCCAATGAACAAACTTTAAGGAAATTATTGGGAGAGGATGCTGGAAAGGATGATGCTAATATGGAACTTGAGCTGCTGAATATTCAACTTGAAAACTGCATGAACATTAGTAGTTACTATGCCGTGGAAAATTCCGAACTACTTATTCTCAGTCAAAATGATGGAAATGATCGTCTATCCCTAAATATTTCAGAATTTGACAAATTAATGTTACTTTCTGAATTTATAAATGCAACTTTGATTTACAATACTTCTGTACAGTGGTATGTACAGGAATATTTTGAGAGATACAGCAATGCTTGTAAATCTTTAGGTGTGCAAAGATTGGAAAATTCTAATTTTTCAAACAGCAATACTTTTGATCCACCAGTCAATTATTTTCGCCTGTTTCATGAAATTCCTTTTGTAGCAAGTAAATCAAATATTTCTTAAAATGTAACATGTGTATAAAAATCAAATGATGTCAAATATAAAGATGAGAAAACGTAAATGTAAATTGTTTTAATCTTGTATATTTGCAATCTGAATCCTCTTAAGATAAGAAGAATGAAGAAAAAAATGAAACTTCAATTGCACAGGGTTATGCATTATGCCAATATTTATCTATACCAACATTCCCTTTTCATCTCAACATATTTGCTATGTGAGCAAGATTAAAGTCAATGAAATAAAATTATTTGTGAGAATTTTGTCTTGTTGTGAAAAGAAATTGTTTTACAATCAATTATTTCAACATTAGACAATGTTTCATCTGTGCATCAAGAAAAACACAACATGTTTCATTGATGCATGATGAAAAAAATCAATATGAAAATGCAGTGAAAAATTTTACCAACATAAAAAAAATCTGCAGAGAGATATCATATTTTTAATCAACTTGCATTTTTTCTGCATCAGAATATTTTCTTCACGTGAAAAAAAATCTTCAAAGTGGCGTCTGGCATTTTTTCTCAACGTAATCTGATTTTTTCTTTGCAGCATTAGCAGGATTGTTTTAATTACATTTTATAGCACAATCAAAATGATTGTATCGAACTTCTTTGACAAAATCTACTCGATTGCATGCAACTACTTTTAAACAATTCACATGATTCCTCATGTTGATGGCAACATAAAAACAAAAAAAATAATGATACTTTGATCAGATGCGAAAGAAAACTCATTTCATTGTTTTACAATCAATTTTATTTATAACTTAGTCGGTTGTAGTTTTTCATTACACAAAAAAAATCTTGACTTCATTTTTTGTTTTCTTCACGAGAAATATATTCTTGTAGTCTCAACGTATGGCTCTCGGCATATAGGGCAATGTCTTGTTTTTGAAGCACATCCTTCACAAGCAGCAACGTGTCCACAAGGTAGGAAAGCGGTATCGTATTCATTGTTGTAGCATATTTTGCAGATTTTATGTGATTGCTGTACAATATCGTATTCTGCTTCTACATTATCACAATCCAAAATTTGATCGCCAAAGAATATCTCGAACAAATTATCAATTGTATTTTCATCATTAGTGTTAAAGAATTGTACCATCAATTGTTTTTTCTCCAAAATAGTCATGCTTTTTCCATTTTTAATTTTTCTTGAAATTTTTTCCACTACACCGCGACGTAAAATCTCATTCTTGTTTTCATGAAGTAGGTCGATCATTTGTGCTATTGTCTTTTTATGTAAAATAAATTGCACCAAATCAGACTCTGATTTTTCTTTTGCCAAAGCTTCTGCTAACTGTCTCAAGCTGTGCGTACTCATTGCGATATAGATTTTTTCTGAGTGATTTTTTAAGATACACCATGTTAAATAATTGTGAAAAATGTTTGTAGTGAACAATTTTCAACGAAAGAAAGAAAGGGGAGAGGGATTTTTGAGTTAAAAACGCTCTAAATTTATACTTTTAACTTTTTATTGCAAATTATATAGAAAATTATACAACACTACTAGAATTTTCAGATGAATATACATGATCTGAAGCAGGTTTCCTAGAATAATATAACGTTTGTTCCTCAAAATCAGATAAAAAATCTTCCGCAGGTACTTGATCTCCTTCTGAATCAGTCACATATTCTACAAGGTAAAGATTTTTCTCCTGTTTTTCAAAGTATTTTTCTGTGAGCTTATCTTTTCTTTTACACATGAGTTGATCTTCAACTTCTTTGTTAGACTCCTCTACCTCACTCCTTTGAATTTTGTGTAACTTCTCAGAAGCTATGTCACGTTCCATTTTATTTAAAATTTCTTCTATCCAAGATGGCGGGTCATCGGAATGTGGTCTTTTTCGTGTAAATCTTTCCAAAATTTTCTCAGCTTCTTCTTTCGTAGGATTATGATTTATCAAAAACTGCAAAACAGTTTCGTCAAATATAATTTTTATGAATTTCTTTATTCAAAAATATGGAACTCACCATGTTATTGTGTATCCGAAATATGTATTCTCCGTGAATTAGGTTGGCCTATCTTTCGTAAAACAAACTTATTGGTTTGACTGTCGATTATAGAATAACAACAATTTTACACACTTGGTTGAAATATCCAGTTCAAGTTATGCATCACTTAAAAAATTATCCAATATTGCGAAATTCAAATATTATTTTTCACACGTGCAATGAAAAATGTCTCATAAAAGTTTCAAAATTGTACGATATTTTACTGGAAAAACACCATACGTGATAAAAAGATGAAATTTGAGATTTTCCTTCTTTGTATGCACTAGGACATGTTTCGAACAAGACTTGGTGGCCCTAGTAAAATACACTTACACGATCGCAACTTTTCTTGGAAAAAATCCATTCACAGTTGAAATATGATCCTCTGCACACGTGAAATTTGGATTTTTTTTTTTAATAAAAATACTAAATTCCGGAATGATTTCCTGGAAAAGCATCATTTGCGACAAAAAAATGAAATTGGAGATTTTCCTTTTGCATGGATATGTTTCAAACCTCTCCTGTAGAATCCACGAAAATCGTTTTTTTTTTAGCGCCCATATTCTTGATTTATGAGTGTCAAAAAAGTGTAGATCCAAAATTTGGGCCCGACCTGAGGAGGTCGCATTTCATCTCGGACAAAATGCACATACACCAATTGTACTGGGCACCCCCCCTCCCATACCTCTATACCCCCCCCCAACCCCTTCTCAGAATCCGATGACGTCATATTTAACTTTTGAATTAAAATTTACACATTACACTCATTTTTTAACGTTATTTTCCCACTTGACTTGGATTTTTTACAAATTTTTATTGCGTTTGTTTCTTTTGCCACTAGCAAGTGCGAGAGCAACTGCGGGAGTAGTTATGATATCTTTATCAACCAATTCGGTATTTTCGGGATTTTAAGCGGCTAATACAACTCAATAAACCTTTATCGATTTAGCCCTGATATAACAACTTAAACAAACGCAATAAAAATTTGTAAATTTTTATTGTAGAGGAGTCTAACAAAGAAGTTGAAGATCAACTCATGTGTAAAATAAAAGATAAGCTCACAGAAAAATACTTTGAAAAACATGAGAAAAATCTTTACCTTGTAGAATATGTGACTGATTCAGAAGGAGATCAAGTACCTGCAGAAGATTTTTTATCTGATTTTGAGGAACAAACGTTATATTATTCTAGGAAACCTGCTTCAGATCATGTATATTCATCTGAAAATTCTAGTAGTGATGTATAATTTTCTATATCATTTGCAATAAAAAGTTAAAAGTATAAATTTAGAGCGTTTTTAACCCAAAAATCCCTCTCTCCTTTCTTTCTTTCATTGAAAATTGTTCATTACAAACATTTTTCACAATTATTTAACATGGTGTATCTTAAAAAATCAATCAGAAGAAATCTACATCGCCATGAGTACGTACAGCTTGAGACAGTTAGCCGAAGCTTTGGCAAAAGATAAATCAGAGTCTGATTTGGTGCACCTCATTTTGCATAAAAAGTCAATTGCCCAAATGATCGAACTGATTCATGAAAACAACAATGAGATTTTACGTCGTGGTGTAGTGGAAAAAATTTCAAGAAAAATGAAAAATGGAAAAAGCATGACTATTTTGGAGAAAAAACAATTGATGGTACAATTCTTTAACACTAATGATGAAAATACAATTGATAATTTGTTCGAGATATTCTTTGGCGATCAAATTTTGGATTGTGATAATGTAGAAGCAGAATACGATATTGTACAGCAATCACATAAAATCTGCAAAATATGCTACAACAATGAATACGATACCGCTTTCCTACCTTGTGGACACGTTGCTGCTTGTCAAGGATGTGCTTCAAAAACAAGACATTGCCCTATATGCCGAGAGCCATACGTTGAGACTACAAGAATATATTTCTCGTGAAGAAAACAAAAATGAAGTCAAGATTTTTTTTGTGTAATGAAAAACTACAACCGACTAAGTTATAAATAAAATTGATTGTAAAACAATGAAATGAGTTTTCTTTCGCATCTGATCAAAGTATCATTATTTTTTTTGTTTTTTGTTTTTATGTTGCCATCAACATGAGGAATCATGTGAATTGTTTAAAAGTAGTTGCATGCAATCGAGTAGATTTTGTCAAAGAAGTTCGATACAATCATTTTGATTGTGCTATAAAATGTAATTAAAACAATCCTGCTAATGCTGCAAAGAAAAAATCAGATTACGTTGAGAAAAAATGACAGACGCCACTTTGAAGATTTTTTTTCACGTGAAGAAAATATTTTGATGCAGAAAAAATGCAAGATGATAAAAAATATGATATCTCTCTGCAGATTTTTTTATGTTGGTAAAATTTTTCAGTGCATTTTCATATTGATTTTTTTCATGATGCATCAATGAAACATGTGTTTTTCTTGATGCACAGATGAAACATTGTGTGATGTTGAAATAATTGATTGTAAAACAATTTCTTTTCACAACAAGACAAAATTCTCACAAATAATTTTATTTCATTGACTTTAATCTTGCTCACATAGCAAATAGGTGTGATTATGAAGGAATCACACCTAATATGTTGAGATGAAAAGGGAATGTTGGTATAGATAAATATTGGCATAATGCATAACCCTGTGCAATTGAAGTTTCATTTTTTTCTTCATTCTTCTTATCTTAAGAGGATTCAGATTGCAAATATACAAGATTAAAACAATTTACATTTACGTTTTCTCATCTTTTTATTTGACATCATTTGATTTTTATACACATGTTACATTTTAATAAATATTTGATTTACTTGCTACAAAAGGAATTTCATGAAACAGGCGAAAATAATTGACTGGTGGATCAAAAGTATTGCTGTTTGAAAAATTAGAATTTTCCAATCTTTGCACACCTAAAGATTTACAAACATTGCTGTATCTCTCAAAATATTCTTGTACATACCACTGTACAGAACTATTGTAAATCAAAGTTGCATTTATAAATTCAGAAAGTAACATTAATTTCTCAAATTCTGCAATATTTAGAGATAAACGATCAATTCCATTATTTTGGCTGAGAATAAGTAGTTCAGAATTTTCCACAGCACAGTAACTACGAATGTTCACGCAGTTGTCAAGTTGAATATTCAGCAACACCAGTTTCATGTTGGCATCATCCTTTCCAGCATCCTCTCCCAACAATTTTCTTAAAGTTTGTTCATTGGCACAGAACGTTGTCCATGTATTTTGGGTGAATTCTACAGCGTCAATTCCATCCCAGTAACTTACGGCACATATTTTAGCAACTGGTGAAAAATTCTCTGGAGAAAACCCGATCGTGATAAACAATGTACATGTTCGATTTAGAAAGTAGGTGTATGCATTCAGTAGTTCAGGAGTTGTATTTTGTTGTCGATTTCTTGCATATTGTTCCTCATCCTTTCGAAGTTCCACAGCAGGATCAAGATTATATTTGTTGAAGTGCTGCTTTGCCTTCATTACATTTGGAACTTGATGTGATCTTTCTTTTGTCTCCATATTTTCAGATAAGTTATTTTGTGATTTATCACTTTTCACTAAGAAAATGTCTTCCACTTATCAATAAATCAGGGATACAAATGAGACTTTTTTTTCCAATGTTCAAATTCCTATAAAATATTTTAGGATCTTTTGATCGTACTGACGAAATTTCCCGAGAAAATTATGCAAACGTATGCAAAATGTTTGTTTCATACACGATGAAACATGTTTGGACATGTCATGTCATGTTCATGTCTCAGAATAAAGTCTAGAGGTAGGATGCGAGGGGCAAATAGAACATTTTTCTAAATAACAAGTGAAGTTACTTTTTTTTAAATTGTTTTTCAATATAATAAATAAAATTTTGTTAACATTTATTCAGGGGAGGATGAAGCTTTACGGTCAAGAACTAAAATTAATAGTATTCAGTGATGAAGTGCAAAGCTAAATTTCTTTTATCAGTGTAAGAACACAAATGTTTGACTTTATTTTAGTGAGTATCCCTTGAATTTTATTTTTTATGCCTATTCTACTGAGAGTCATCTTAAAAAAAATTGATCTTCTACTAAAGAAAGAGGATTTCATCTTCTATTTTGTGATATGTGTCACAGAAATATACATAAATTTGATAATGAGTCATCAATGAAAAATGCATAAGTTAATTCAGCATCCCAGGTACCGAATTATAGAAGTGTATACAACATTTCATTCATAAAAATCAATTTTGTATGAAAAGTTGGTTCCTATTTTATTTTACTCTGCTGCCATTTCTCCACATAATCAAATTCTCAGGTAAATATTGTACATATATTTACAGATTTTTTCATATTTGCTAAATTATAATAAGAGAAAACACAAATCAATAATTCACTTTGAATAATTTTGTTCTGTAATGTTGTAAAAATTCTCTAATGTCAGAGAAAAAGAACATTGTAATACAAAGTTATGAGAAATCTAACACTTTTTACATACTTTCCCACTTGCGATCAAGAGAGTTAAATGATTCATACACAAGACAAAAAATTTTGCCCACATTGACATTTTTTCATTCATCTTTTAATTCTTTTATTTTATGCATGATACAGGAGTGCAAATTTCGAATAATCCCGCACAACTGCATAAAAATGCATACCAACATCTTTGATCATCAGTTTGTTTATTTGAAAATTGAGGATCTGAAACTAAGATTCTTGAAATTTCATGGCAGTCACCATCTGCAATAAGCAGAAATTCAATAAATTTCACGAAATTTATCACTTGTAATCTGAAATCACTGAACGAAAAATATTTTTTTAGACAAATTGCATAAAAATCGTTTGATCATATCATCAAGAGATGTGAATGATGTGAGATACAATCATGTAAGTGGAAAAGTATGATATTTTTCGGTAATTTATGTTACAATTTAAATAAAAAAGACAAATATTGCAAACAATATTGAAATACGCAAGCTCAAAAGTTGCGAAAAAACTTTGAAAAAAAAAAAAACTGTTTACATGCAAATCTCAACTCAATGACGTTTCAATATCTATTGATCAATATCCAATGGAAATGGTTTAAATTGCATGACGGCATCAACATCATGCTGTTCAATAACCAATGAAAATTATTGATAGTTCTTATCGCCAGTAAAATTAGTGAATATTGCGAAATTCCACTCAATTTTACAATTATATTGCGCACTGCAAGACATTTTTTCCATTTTGCTTCATTCATCTGAAGGAATCAAATTGTCGCGCAAAGACTCATACAAATAGTCTCTCCCATATGGTCTCGAGCGCGCGAAAAGGTCTCATATTGCATTTGCATCTTTCCACACTTGGACAGTGCATATAGGCCAGAGAGTATAGAGAATCCCGCTTACTGCATAGGAAAGACTTCTGACAAACCTTCTATCATGCCACAATGGCACAATGGATAAGGTGCTGGACTCGCAACCGAGAGGTCTGGTGATCAATTCCCATGGATGGCAGATCTTTTCTCATATAAATTATATAGGGAGAAAAAAATTACATGAGGAAGAGTCCACCAAAGTAATTTCCGTTAATTCAAATATTCAAAATGACTATCAAAAAGCGCAATCTCAAAAAGTGTAAAGTTCCAAAAAGTTCAAGATGGTCGCCTAAAACTTACAGCTAAGATCAATATGGCGTCTGAAACGGATCACATTTCAAACAGCAGTATCGTACTCCATAGCCAATGAAAACGCTTCTTTCAGCAGTATCGTGCTCCATAGCCAATGAAAATGCGTCCCTCAACAGTATCGTGCTCCACAGCCAATGAAATCGCTTCCCTCAACAGTATCGTGCTCCACAGCCAATGAAATCGCTTCCCACTCAACAGTATCGTACTCCACAGACAAGCCACGCCCACAAATCAGTATTGTGCTCCATATTCAGTTAAAATAGTTAACCAAAACGCAAAATAGTAGCCGGAAAGGGCGGGGGGGGGGAGAGAGGAGGGCGGGGAGAGGAGGACGGGGAGAGGAGGGCGGGGAGCGGGGAAAACCGACCTGCAGGTAGCCCACCCACCAGAGTTATCGATGTGGCGTCACAAAACAGTCTCGTGCTCCACGGAAAGCCACGCCCACAAAACAGTACTCTGCTGTCCCCTTACTACTTATACTATATTTATCCCATTTATCCCTATGTACAAGGCGTAGAGTCCTGTGTACAGGGCATACCTCAATTGTGACATATATCGTGGAACGGTCACGAGTGCGGAAAAATTTCCATACGAATCATTATGTGAATATGAGAAAGTGGTTTGAACTTTGAAGACCACTTGCAAAAGGAGGTAGGCCAGCCTCAAGCTGTTGCGTGGAGTGCTTCGGTTGGTGTAGTGGGCCGCTATTTCACGCCACTTAAGTCCTGAGCCCCCAATATCCTCTTGTAGAGCCCCATGGCTTTGCAATTATTACAAGAATTTTTGTTCTATAATACCTTTATTAGTGAATAATACCAGTACATGAGAAAAAATACTTCCTAGGTCCTGAACTTAATAGATCAAGTGGTAGTCATGAGCTCAAATTCCCTTCGGTCATTAGGCTTTTTCTGGTTTAAAAGGTGTATGTGGGTGTATGTAATCCACGGTGTATGGGACTGCCAATTATATTCCTGTATAAAAAATAGATAAGAATAGATGCCTGGAATATCTCCTTGGGAGAAGGCCTAGTCCCTCTATGGAAAGTTGCGCCATCCAGCTAGAATTGAAACTCTTGACTAGTCCTGGTTGGTTTAGCCGTTGCCTGGATTAACAATTGTCAAATAGGTCGTATGGTCACTCACAATGATTCTAAGAATTGTACTACATAGGGTAAACTGGGGCATCACCAAACACAGGGTAGCACTAAACACTGCGATTTTTTAATCAGATATTCGACTTCAGAGGACAAGGTTTATAGGAATTTATTGACACTATAGGGATGCTTGTCCATTGAAGAAATCAATCCAAAATTGAAGAAGTCAATTTTGCAAGCCGACTACCCTTATCAGTTAGACAGAGATTAACACCAGAAACTGGCATTTGTCATCCCCTTGATTTCACCACACCCTGAGCATTCTTCGGCCCTCCATGCACGCACTGTGTACACAGTGTGAAGAGGTGAGGTTGTCGTTAGAGGCACTCTGGTGGTGGCGCAGGCCATAAAGGTAGAAAGGTAATTCGGGTCTCTAGCT